>NC_086450.1:258298711-258516282 GCF_028390025.1 Pseudophryne corroboree
CCGAACAGTACCTTTTAGTTCGGAGCAGTTCCCCCTTTGGTACTGCTTTGACCGTAGCGGGAAGATGTGAGCTCCTGGAGTGGAGGATGCTATTAGTTGCCGTATGTTTTCTGAAAATATCTGTAGAGACATTACCTTCCTCATTAATCTGTATTGTGAGATCCAGGAAATTAATCCTGGATTGGCTGGTCTCATACGTGAGCCTCAGGTTAAGGTCATTTGTGTTCAAGATGTTAATAAATCGTGTCAAGTCACTGAGCTGTCCCTCCCAGAGCATGAAAATATCGTCTATATAACGTAAATAGATTAAGATGTTATCTGTGAATATTTCCAATGATTCATGGAAGACCACCTCCTTTTCCCACCACCCCAGGTAGAGGTTAGCGTAAGTGGGGGCACATGCTGTCCCCATCGCTGTTCCTCTTACCTGGAGGTAGTAGGATTCGTTACACGTGAAATAATTTTTTGTTAAAATAAATTTTAACAATTGGATGAGAAAATCATTGTGTTCACATGGTATCTCCATATCAAGGAAATATCTCGCTGCTTCTATTCCCTTGTCGTGGCTAATACTGGTGTATAAGCTCTCGACATCGCAGGATACCAGCCATACCCCTGGGTTCACATTCAGATTTTGAAGTTTCAGTAACACATCTATTGTATCCCGTGTATGGGAAGCCAATGAGGTAACATGCTTCCGTAAAAATTGATCGACATAAATACTAGCTTTTTCAGTTAAGCTCCCTTTTCCGGACACAATAGGTCTTCCTGGGGGTCTGGTCTCGTTCTTATGTATTTTTGGGAGTAGATATAGTGTGGGGGTCCTTGGTTTTTCCATTTTCAAAAATTCCAGATCTTGTTTTTTTATGATACCATTATCAAATGCGGTCTTAATTAATGTATTGTATTGTTTAAGAAATTTCTGAGTGGGGTTGAAGATAAGTTTTTCATAACATGTATTGTCTTCCAGCTGTTTACGTATTTCTTCAAGGTACATGTCCCTTGGCCACAATACTACGTTCCCCCCTTTGTCAGAGGGTTTCACCAGGATTTCATCCCATTCTGCTATTTCCTGCAGTGCAGTTCTTTCTCCCTGACTAATATTGTCAGGATGTCTGCATTTGTGATGAAATAGTTTATCTAAGTCTCTGGAAACTAGGTCTTGGTATACTTGTACAGATGGACAGATCTTATAATCAGGGAGGAAAGAAGATCTTTTTTTAATCTTACTCCTGTCAAATGGTAGAGACATGGAATTATCTGCTGGTTCTTCATTAGCTAGCTCTTCTAATGCTTGAATAGCCAGTGAGTCTTGTGAATTCAAAGTCAGAGTATTGGAATCAGATTCTACTAAAGGGGATTGTTGGGAGTTTTGGTTTGCGAAAAATTTCTTGAGAAGGATTTTCCTAGTGAACAGATGTAAATCCTTTTCGCATTCAAACCGTTCCAAATCTTGGACTGGGGAAAAGGAGAGGCCTTTACTCAAAATCCCAATTTGATCCGGGGTCAAAATTTTGTTAGATAAATTGATAACTCTTAGAGTATCTCCGAGCGTAGTATTGGAGGCATCTACCGATATTTCCTGTCTCTCCTTTCCCTCGGTTCTTCCTGCCAATCCAGGGAGTCTCTTTTTCTTCTGTTTCCCCTGCCCCCTCCTGGTCTACCTCCCTCTATTCCTTGACCATCGCGTATGTTTCTCGGGGTTTTGCCTAAAAAATCCCTCCTATGTGTCCTATTGAGGGATGTGCTATTGGAGAGTTCCCCATCCGAGGAATCAACCTCAGAGGTGGAATAATTGGAGGGTTGAGGGTTTCTATTCCTCTGGGGATGGGTGTTCCATTTGAACACTCTGTTCATTGTGAAATCAGTTTTATCTCTCAAGAATTTACGTCTCTTTCTTTCGATTATTTCATTTTCATATTCCTCCAATTCCTTTCTATATTTTTCATATCTCTGTTGAAATACATCAAGGCTTTCAAAATTTTTAAGTCTGTCACTCAACTTAGAAATCTCTTGTGTTAATTGCGTGAGTATGATGTCATCATGTTTAATGAGTATTTTAATTAGTTCTCTTGAACAGTGTAATAATGTGTTTTCCCATTCTTTTTTCAATTCATTATTAGCCAGTTCATACGCTGGAAAAAGTTTGGGTCTAAGACCCCTCGGTACTAAATCGTTTTTAAGATATTTCTCGGATGTGGTTCGATTCCAACATGTTCTACTTTGTCGCATAAGTGCCAATTTCAACCCGAATAGATCATCTGTCCAATCTGCATGTAAATTAGTATGTTGTGTAGATGTATCATTGAAAGCAGATTCCATGTCATTACGTAATTTGTCTCTCCTATTCTCAAGGTCCTTGGTAAGACTGAAACTTGACATGGTTGTAGTCACGGAAGAAACAAAATGGGTTCCTTATTATTATAATTATTAATTATTTCAAGAAATGATAAGTGTAATATAATCCAGATTATATTTTGGGATTAAGGTGCTAGATACTGGTGAAAGCTGGAAACCAGCTAGACTAGTTATGTACAAAAAAGAGAGGAAAATGTATCTGCACACTTAATAATCTGTAAACGTGACGTCGGATATCACGTGATCGGAGCGGGCCCATGTGATCAGTGCCCAGAACGGGACGCGGATGCGCCGCTATTGGTGGAACAGCTCACATGATTTGCATCCGGCCCATGATTGGCTGTGGTCAATCCTAGAAATTAAGCTCACGGAAGGCAATCGGGTTCAGCCTCGTTAAAGCTATACAGCGAAACGTGCACGTCAGTGTTTCAGTAGCCTGCCACACTCCTTAACAATGTATTGAATGGTGTAGAAATTATTGTATAGATAGTCTCTGTAGACCTCCTGATACCCTTGAACATTGAGGTGATAGCAATTGAATGCAAGTGACAGGATAGGCTATCAGAGGAAATTACCAAGAGTGTCCAAATCGTGCAATAATTTAGACTCTCAGACTCTCAGACACAGATTGTAGATGTGCAAATCAGTGACAGCACCACGTGGCCACTGTGCAATTCAATTACCTAGGTGCTATATTTAGCATGTATTCAGACATAGACCACAAGGAATGTTGTTAATATCTAACACATGTGTATGTCAGTAGTAGCACTGTGCAGCCTCCTTACAATTTAAGCAATTAGGTACCACTCCTAGCAAGTGGTAATTGTATAAGATATTTACCATACTCTACAGTGAGAGTGGTTGATTTATGGTAACTATATATAACACAGTGCTCCACTTACTAATATAAAAGATTGAACCAGTGATCGAGTACATACTCTTTAGCCCCCAAGCAGAACCTAGCAACACACAAGTGAAGTGTACTGTGCAGTATAACGCGATACATTGTATAATCACAAACACAGGTGCAGCCAGACTAATAACAGTAATGTAGCATTATCATTCACAAGTAAAGTGTATCGTGCAGCATAACTCGATACATTGTATGATCACAAACACAGGTGCAGCCAGACCAATAACAGTGAGGTAGCAATACCATTCCTGTGTCATTTCATTACAAAGACAGATTGCTACAACATCAAAGTGAAAGTATCACTGAGAGACAAATGCTGGCAAGTGCATAGGAGTGATAGCCCCCAAGCAGAACCTGGTGACACACAAGTGAAGTGTACTGTGCAGTATAACGCGATACATTGTATAATCACAAACACAGGTGCAGCAAGACCAATAACAGTAATGTAGCATTATCATCCACAAGTGAAGTGTATCGTGCAGTATAACTCGATACATTGTATAATTACAAACACAGGTGCAGCCAGATTAATAACAGTGAGGCAGCAATATCATTCCTGTGTCATTTTATTACAAAGACAGATTGCTACAACATCAAAGTGAAAGTATCACTGAGAGACAAATGCTGGCAAGTGCATAGGAGTGATAGCCCCCAAGCAGAACCTGGTGACACACAAGTGAAGTGTACTGTGCAGTATAACGCGATACATTGTATAATCACAAACACAGGTGCAGCCAGACCAATAACAGTAATGTAGCATTATCATCCACAAGTGAAGTGTATCGTGCAGTATAACTCGATACATTGTATAATTACAAACACAGGTGCAGCCAGATTAATAACAGTGAGGCAGCAATATCATTCCTGTGTCATTTTATTACATAGACAGATTGCTACAACATCAAAGTGAAAGTATCACTGATAGATAAATGCTGGCAAGTGCATAGGAGTGATAGAATTGTCACCTATATAATTTAAGAGCAATAGCACAATTCTGTGATATATACCTGGATCAGTATTCACTACAGGGACAATAATCCACTGCATCTTTTGATTAAAAATCTTTAAAATATGAAATGAATAAGTGGAATTTGTCTAAGTATATAAAGAAATCAAAGACATAATTTTCCAGCAACTTTGACCCCCATTGCAGGGGCATCCATTTGTGGGGCATCTTTTCCCAATCACAAAGTTAGTAAGATCTATATGCAGTGATGGTGTGAATGTATAAAATAAAAATAATAAGAACATGTAGATACATGTACATTTAATAAACACACACCACATCTGCAATAAGAAATTTATTGGTATAAATTATTCTTTACACCATAATCTCACAACACTAGGTTGCAATCAGACATACACCTTCCTATTTAGTAATATGTCACTTGTTTGAAATAGGTTGTATTAATAGTGAACAGTCAACACTGAGTGACCTGATTGGATATTATATTTGGATTCATAAGGGCACCATAAATTCTACTTTCTACACCACATTAGGAGGTATATGTGGTAGTGCTACTTTTTAAATCTATTTCCACACATCTTTATATCTTCTTATTCACTACATGTTTGTATATGTCCAATATTTTTAACCTCTATGTTTTGCTGTGTAAATCCCCAGAGAAAAGGGAATTTTTAGAAGGCATAAGCAATAAAAGCTAAGTTTTAAATAACATATCAGAATACAAATTATATCAGTGCGCCCTACTAGGCAACTACTTTTCGATTCTCCTTCCTGTCCTTTCCCCTTTTGTTCATATTCAGTTCGAGTTGTAATTGGGCTGCACCCCCATACAGTGAGATCTATTAATAGTTCTATATTTTCTTTATTGGGGTTCAAACACCAGATAAGATTCAATTAATTTACAGATTATTAAGTGTGCAGATACATTTTCCTCTCTTTTTTTGTACATAACTAGTCTAGCTGGTTTCCAGCTTTCTCCAGTATCTAGCACCTTAATCCCAAAATATAATCTGGATTATATTACATTTATCATTTCTTGAAATAATTAATAATTATAATAATAAGGAACCCATTTTGTTTCTTCCGTGACTACAACCATGTCAAGTTTCAGTCTTACCAAGGACCTTGAGAATAGGAGAGACAAATTACGTAATGACATGGAATCTGCTTTCAATGATACATCTACACAACATACTAATTTACATGCAGATTGGACAGATGATCTATTCGGGTTGAAATTGGCACTTATGCGACAAAGTAGAATATGTTGGAATCGAACCACATCCGAGTAATATCTTAAAAACGATTTAGTACCGAGGGGTCTTAGACCCAAACTTTTTCCAGCGTATGAACTGGCTAATAATGAATTGAAAAAAGAATGGGAAAACACATTATTACACTGTTCAAGAGAACTAATTAAAATACTCATTAAACATGATGACATCATACTCACGCAATTAACACAAGAGATTTCTAAGTTGAGTGACAGACTTAAAAATTTTGAAAGCCTTGATGTATTTCAACAGAGATATGAAAAATATAGAAAGGAATTGGAGGAATATGAAAATGAAATAATCGAAAGAAAGAGACGTAAATTCTTGAGAGATAAAACTGATTTCACAATGAACAGAGTGTTCAAATGGAACACCCATCCCCAGAGGAATAGAAACCCTCAACCCTCCAATTATTCCACCTCTGAGGTTGATTCCTCGGATGGGGAACTCTCCAATAGCACATCCCTCAATAGGACACATAGGAGGGATTTTTTAGGCAAAACCCCGAGAAACATACGCGATGGTCCAGGAATAGAGGGAGGAAGACCAGGATGGGGCAGGGGAAACAGAAGAAAAAGAGACTCCCTGGATTGGCAGGAAGAACCGAGGGAAAGGAGAGACAGGAAATATCGGTAGATGCCTCCAATACTACGCTCGGAGATACTCTAAGAGTTATCAATTTATCTAACAAAATTTTGACCCCGGATCAAATTGGGATTTTGAGTAAAGGCCTCTCCTTTTCCCCAGTCCAAGATTTGGACCGGTTTGAATGCGAAAAGGATTTACATCTGTTCACTAGGAAAATCCTTCTCAAGAAATTTTTCGCAAACCAAAACTCCCAACAATCCCCTTTAGTAGAATCTGATTCCAATACTCTGACTTTGAATTCACAAGACTCACTGGCTATTCAAGCATTAGAAGAGCTAGCTAATGAAGAACCAGCAGATAATTCCATGTCTCTACCATTTGACAGGAGTAAGATTAAAAAAAGATCTTCTTTCCTCCCTGATTATAAGATCTGTCCATCTGTACAAGTATACCAAGACCTAGTTTCCAGAGACTTAGATAAACTATTTCATCACAAATGCAGACATCCTGACAATATTAGTCAGGGAGAAAGAACTGCACTGCAGGAAATAGCAGAATGGGATGAAATCCTGGTGAAACCCTCTGACAAAGGGGGGAACGTAGTATTGTGGCCAAGGGACATGTACCTTGAAGAAATACGTAAACAGCTGGAAGACAATACATGTTATGAAAAACTTATCTTCAACCCCACTCAGAAATTTCTTAAACAATACAATACATTAATTAAGACCGCATTTGATAATGGTATCATAAAAAAACAAGATCTGGAATTTTTGAAAATGGAAAAACCAAGGACCCCCACACTATATCTACTCCCAAAAATACATAAGAACGAGACCAGACCCCCAGGAAGACCTATTGTGTCCGGAAAAGGAAGCTTAACTGAAAAAGCTAGTATTTATGTCGATCAATTTTTACGGAAGCATGTTACCTCATTGGCTTCCTATACACGGGATACAATAGATGTGTTACTGAAACTTCAAAATCTGATTGTGAACCCAGGGGTATGGCTGGTATCCTGCGATGTCGAGAGCTTATACACCAGTATTAGCCACGACAAGGGAATAGAAGCAGCGAGATATTTCCTTGATATGGAGATACCATGTGAACACAATGATTTTCTCATCCAATTGTTAAAATTTATTTTAACAAAAAAATATTTCACGTGTAACGAATCCCACTACCTCCAGGTAAGAGGAACAGCGATGGGGACAGCATGTGCCCCCACTTACGCTAACCTCTACCTGGGGTGGTGGGAAAAGGAGGTGGTCTTCCATGAATCATTGGAAATATTCACAGATAACATCTTAATCTATTTACGTTATATAGACGATATTTTCATGCTCTGGGAGGGATATCTCAGTGACTTGACACGATTTATTAACATCTTGAACACAAATGACCTTAACCTGAGGCTCACGTATGAGACCAGCCAATCCAGGATTAATTTCCTTGATCTCACAATACAGATTAATGAGGAAGGTAATGTCTCTACAGATATTTTCAGAAAACATACGGCAACTAATAGCATCCTCCACTCCAGGAGCTCACATCTTCCCGCTACGGTCAAAGCAGTACCAAAGGGGGAACTGCTCCGAACTAAAAGGAACTGTTCGGATCCAGATACTTTTGATATAAGACAAAAAGAATTGAGTGTTCGATTCCATAACAGAGGATATAGTAATACACTCATTAAGAAAACAGTTAGGGAAGTGGAGAGGTACCCGCGGGAGTCTCTCCTAAAAGTGAAGCATAAAGAACGGAGAGAAGAGCCAGTACGGTTTATTGGTACCTTTAATGCACACTGGAGAGAGATCAATGCTATCCTTCAGAAACATTGGTCAATTCTCCAGACTGATCATGATCTGAAATCAATTCTTCCAACAAAAGTCCAAAGTAGTTGGCGTCGGTCACGTAATATTAAAGACCACCTTGTACACAGTCACCTCCAGAAAATAGGAGATGCCAAATCCAATAGAAAGGGATCAAAAGGTTGTGGCCAATGTAAAGCGTGTCAGTACATGGTCCCGACTATGTATTTCTTTGATAAATTCAACAAAAAATGGATGATCTCCACACTCATAACCTGTACTTCTATAGGCATTGTGTATCACATGGAGTGCCCATGCCATAAAGTTTATATTGGCAAAACATTGAGACCATTGAAAGTACGTATATTAGAACATGTTGGAAATATACGTAATGCCAATAGAGACCAAGCCAGATTTAGAACTTTGACATCGGTGGCACGACATTTTCAGAAATTTCACAAATGTGACCCCACAGGTCTGAAGGTTTTCGGCATGAGACAAATACAACTTGGGATTCGGGGTGGAGATGTAGATCAGGCCCTCCTAAGATACGAAACTAAAATGATCTTTCTGATGAATAGCCTGTATCCGATAGGTTTGAACGAAGCTAATAGTTACAGTTCATATTTATGAACAATTTGTATATGATTATGCAGTCTCAAACCTAGGTTAATTATTCTAGCTGGATTCACTCTTAACCCATAGTTATATCTGGATTCATTGTTTATTAATACCTCCCTGGATTAACATTTATTATATATTATACATGCAATATTTAATTGAGTTATCCCTCTAGGGGTTATCTGTGGCCTGATTCTGACCACAGACTATCACGTATCACGCACATCTCACTAGCTAGTGGTATTATACACCACTAGTGGGTTATTTATCAAGAATCAGTTTAGATACTGTCATACTTCATAACACTTTAGACGTTTTTCATTTCACACACTATTTCTTTTTCTCCCTCCTACAGTTTTTTTGTTTGTTTTTCGTTTTTTACCTTTGGGAGTCTTGTACACACTGCACTTTTTCAATCACTTTTTCTTTTCTCCATTTAATTTAACATCTCACTATTATCATTACTATTATTATTATTACAATATTTCTTTCTTTATTCTTTTTCACATATCACGTTGATCACATTATTATGCATCTTATTTAGATTAATAGGTAAAAACCAGGACAATAATTTATTCCATAAAAAGCAGATTCAATATATATTTTTCTGGCAAATGATAATAATACCAGTCTATAGAATCATTTTATCTCATCGAGTGGCCTATATAGTAGAAATATGTTAATTAAACATCCCCCCTTGATAAATCACAAGAGACTGTAGCTAATTAGTGATTCACATGTTAAAATCAGACTGACAGTCCAACCTCAGAAATGATATCCCCCTTTTCCGCTTATACATACTTACCTCTATAATAAGAATACATCAATGGTATATAAGAACCATATTATGGAATTTTCCAGTGGATTACTTATTCATTTGTACAATAAGAATACAATAAAGGTACATAGGAACTTTAATATGGAATATCCCAATAGGTCATCTTAGTGAATTCTAGAGATGAGCGCCGGAAATTTTTCGGGTTTTGTGTTTTGGTTTTGGGTTCGGTTCCGCGGCCGTGTTTTGGGTTCGACCGCGTTTTGGCAAAACCTCACCGAATTTTTTTTGTCGGATTCGGGTGTGTTTTGGATTCGGGTGTTTTTTTCAAAAAACCCTAAAAAACAGCTTAAATCATAGAATTTGGGGGTAATTTTGATCCCAAAGTATTATTAACCTCAAAAAACATAATTTACACTCATTTTCAGCCTATTCTGAACACATCACACCTCACAATATTATTTTTAGTCCTAAAATTTGCACCGAGGTCGCTGTGTGAGTAAGATAAGCGACCCTAGTGGCCGACACAAACACCGGGCCCATCTAGGAGTGGCACTGCAGTGTCACGCAGGATGTCCCTTCCAAAAAACCCTCCCCAAACAGCACATGACGCAAAGAAAAAAAGAGGCGCAATGAGGTAGCTGTGTGAGTAAGATTAGCGACCCTAGTGGCCGACACAAACACCGGGCCCATCTAGGAGTGGCACTGCAGTGTCACGCAGGATGTCCCTTCCAAAAAACCCTCCCCAAACAGCACATGACGCAAAGAAAAAAAGAGGCGCAATGAGGTAGCTGACTGTGTGAGAAAGATAAGCGACCCTAGTGGCCGACACAAACACCGGGCCCATCTAGGAGTGGCACTGCAGTGTCACGCAGGATGTCCCTTCCAAAAAACCTTCCCCAAACAGCACATGACGCAAAGAAAAAAAGAGGCGCAATGAGGTAGCTGACTGTGTGAGAAAGATAAGCGACCCTAGTGGCCGACACAAACACCGGGCCCATCTAGGAGTGGCACTGCAGTGTCACGCAGGATGTCCCTTCCAAAAAACCCTCCCCAAACAGCACATGACGCAAAGAAAAAAAGAGGCGCAATGAGGTAGCTGTGTGAGAAAGATAAGCGACCCTAGTGGCCGACACAAACACCGGGCCCATCTAGGAGTGGCACTGCAGTGTCACGCAGGATGTCCCTTCCAAAAAACCCTCCCCAAACAGCACATGACGCAAAGAAAAAAAGAGGCGCAATGAGGTAGCTGTGTGAGTAAGATTAGCGACCCTAGTGGCCGACACAAACACCGGGCCCATCTAGGAGTGGCACTGCAGTGTCACGCAGGATGGCCCTTCCAAAAAACCCTCCCCAAACAGCACATGACACAAAGAAAAAAAGAGGCGCAATGAGGTAGCTGACTGTGTGAGTAAGATTAGCGACCCTAGTGGCCGACACAAACACCGGGCACATCTAGGAGTGGCACTGCAGTGTCACGCAGGATGTCCCTTCCAAAAAACCCTCCCCAAACAGCACATGACGCAAAGAAAAAAAGAGGCGCAATGAGGTAGCTGTGTGAGTAAGATTAGCGACCCTAGTGGCCGACACAAACACCGGGCCCATCTAGGAGTGGCACTGCAGTGTCACGCAGGATGTCCCTTCCAAAAAACCCTCCCCAATCAGCACATGATGCAAAGAAAAAGAAAAGAAAAAAGAGGTGCAAGATGGAATTATCCTTGGGCCCTCCCACCCACCCTTATGTTGTATAAACAAAACAGGACATGCACACTTTAACCAACCCATCATTTCAGTGACAGGGTCTGCCACACGACTGTGACTGATATGACGGGTTGGTTTGGACCCCCCCCAAAAAAGAAGCAATTAATCTCTCCTTGCACAAACTGGCTCTACAGAGGCAAGATGTCCACCTCATCTTCACCCTCCGATATATCACCGTGTACATCCCCCTCCTCACAGATTATCAATTCGTCCCCACTGGAATCCACCATCTCAGCTCCCTGTGTACTTTGTGGAGGCAATTGCTGCTGGTCAATGTCTCCGCGGAGGAATTGATTATAATTCATTTTAATGAACATCATCTTCTCCACATTTTCTGGATGTAACCTCGTACGCCGATTGCTGACAAGGTGAGCGGCGGCACTAAACACTCTTTCGGAGTACACACTTGTGGGAGGGCAACTTAGGTAGAATAAAGCCAGTTTGTGCAAGGGCCTCCAAATTGCCTCTTTTTCCTGCCAGTATAAGTACGGACTGTGTGACGTGCCTACTTGGATGCGGTCACTCATATAATCCTCCACCATTCTATCAATGTTGAGAGAATCATATGCAGTGACAGTAGACGACATGTCCGTAATCGTTGTCAGGTCCTTCAGTCCGGACCAGATGTCAGCATCAGCAGTCGCTCCAGACTGCCCTGCATCACCGCCAGCGGGTGGGCTCGGAATTCTGAGCCTTTTCCTCGCGCCCCCAGTTGCGGGAGAATGTGAAGGAGGAGATGTTGACAGGTCGCGTTCCGCTTGACTTGACAATTTTGTCACCAGCAGGTCTTTCAACCCCAGCAGACCTGTGTCTGCCGGAAAGAGAGATCCAAGGTAGGCTTTAAATCTAGGATCGAGCACGGTGGCCAAAATGTAGTGCTCTGATTTCAACAGATTGACCACCCGTGAATCCTTGTTAAGCGAATTAAGGGCTGCATCCACAAGTCCCACATGCCTAGCGGAATCGCTCCGTGTTAGCTCCTTCTTCAATGCCTCCAGCTTCTTCTGCAAAAGCCTGATGAGGGGAATGACCTGACTCAGGCTGGCAGTGTCTGAACTGACTTCACGTGTGGCAAGTTCAAAGGGCATCAGAACCTTGCACAACGTTGAAATCATTCTCCACTGCACTTGAGACAGGTGCATTCCATCTCCTATATCGTGCTCAATTGTATAGGCTTGAATGGCCTTTTGCTGCTCCTCCAACCTCTGAAGCATATAGAGGGTTGAATTCCACCTCGTTACCACTTCTTGCTTCAGATGATGGCAGGGCAGGTTCAGTAGTTTTTGGTGGTGCTCCAGTCTTCTGTACGTGGTGCCTGTACGCCGAAAGTGTCCCGCAATTTTTCTGGCCACCGACAGCATCTCTTGCACGCCCCTGTCGTTTTTTAAAAAATTCTGCACCACCAAATTCAAGGTATGTGCAAAACATGGGACGTGCTGGAATTTGCCCATATTTAATGCACACACAATATTGCTGGCGTTGTCCGATGCCACAAATCCACAGGAGAGTCCAATTGGGGTAAGCCATTCCGCGATGATCTTCCTCAGTTGCCGTAAGAGGTTTTCAGCTGTGTGCGTATTCTGGAAAGCGGTGATACAAAGCGTAGCCTGCCTAGGAAAGAGTTGGCGTTTGCGAGATGCTGCTACTGGTGCCGCCGCTGCTGTTCTTGCGGCGGGAGTCCATACATCTACCCAGTGGGCTGTCACAGTCATATAGTCCTGACCCTGCCCTGCTCCACTTGTCCACATGTCCGTGGTTAAGTGGACATTGGGTACAACTGCATTTTTTAGGACACTGGTGAGTCTTTTTCTGACGTCCGTGTACATTCTCGGTATCGCCTGCCTAGAGAAGTGGAACCTAGATGGTATTTGGTAACGGGGGCACACTGCCTCAATAAATTGTCTAGTTCCCTGTGAACTAACGGCGGATACCGGACGCACGTCTAACACCAACATAGTTGTCAAGGACTCAGTTATCCGCTTTGCAGTAGGATGACTGCTGTGATATTTCATCTTCCTCGCAAAGGACTGTTGAACAGTCAATTGCTTACTGGAAGTAGTACAAGTGGGCTTACGACTTCCCCTCTGGGATGACCATCGACTCCCAGCGGCAACAACAGCAGCGCCAGCAGCAGTAGGCGTTACACGCAAGGATGCATCGGAGGAATCCCAGGCAGGAGAGGACTCGTCAGACTTGCCAGTGACATGGCCTGCAGGACTATTGGCATTCCTGGGGAAGGAGGAAATTGACACTGAGGGAGTTGGTGGGGTGGTTTGCGTGAGCTTGGTTACAAGAGGAAGGGATTTACTGGTCAGTGGACTGCTTCCGCTGTCACCCAAAGTTTTTGAACTTGTCACTGACTTATTATGAATGCGCTGCAGGTGACGTATAAGGGAGGATGTTCCGAGGTGGTTAACGTCCTTACCCCTACTTATTACAGCTTGACAAAGGGAACACACGGCTTGACACCTGTTGTCCGCATTTCTGGTGAAATACCTCCACACCGAAGAGCTGATTTTTTTGGTATTTTCACCTGGCATGTCAACGGCCATATTCCTCCCACGGACAACAGGTGTCTCCCCGGGTGCCTGACTTAAACAAACCACCTCACCATCAGAATCCTCCTGGTCAATTTCCTCCCCAGCGCCAGCAACACCCATATCCTCCTCATCCTGGTGTACTTCAACACTGACATCTTCAATCTGACTATCAGGAACTGGACTGCGGGTGCTCCTTCCAGCACTTGCAGGGGGCATGCAAATAGTGGAAGGCGCATGCTCTTCACGTCCAGTGTTGGGAAGGTCAGGCATCGCAAACGACACAATTGGACTCTCCTTGTGGATTTGGGATTTCAAAGAACGCACAGTTCTTTGCGGTGCTTTTGCCAGCTTGAGTCTTTTCAGTTTTCTAGCGAGAGGCTGAGTGCTTCCATCCTCATGTGAAGCTGAACCACTAGCCATGAACATAGGCCAGGGCCTCAGCCGTTCCTTGCCACTCCGTGTGGTAAATGGCATATTGGCAAGTTTACGCTTCTCCTCCGACAATTTTATTTTAGGTTTTGGAGTCCTTTTTTTCTGATATTTGGTGTTTTGGATTTGACATGCTCTGTACTATGACATTGGGCATCGGCCTTGGCAGACGACGTTGCTGGCATTTCATCGTCTCGGCCATGACTAGTGGCAGCAGCTTCAGCACGAGGTGGAAGTGGATCTTGATCTTTCCCTAATTTTGGAACCTCAACTTTTTTGTTCTCCATATTTTATAGGCAGAACTAAAAGGCACCTCAGGTAAACAATGGAGATGGATGGATTGGATACTAGTATACAATTATGGACGGACTGCCACGGTTAGGTGGTATAAAAAAACCACGGTTAGGTGGTATATATTATAATAATAATACAATTATGGATGGACGGACTGCCTGCCGACTGCCGACACAGAGGTAGCCACAGCCGTGAACTACCGCACTGTACACTGGTTGATAAAGAGATAGTAGTATACTCGTAACAACTAGTATGACACTATGACGACGGTATAAAGAATGAAAAAAAAACCACGGTTAGGTGGTATATATTATAATAATAATACAATTATGGATGGACGGACTGCCTGCCGACTGCCGACACAGAGGTAGCCACAGCCGTGAACTACCGCACTGTACACTGGTTGATAAAGAGATAGTAGTATACTCGTAACAACTAGTATGACACTATGACGACGGTATAAAGAATGAAAAAAAAACCACGGTTAGGTGGTATATATTATAATAATAATACAATTATGGATGGACGGACTGCCTGCCGACTGCCGACACAGAGGTAGCCACAGCCGTGAACTACCGCACTGTACACTGGTTGATAAAGAGATAGTAGTATACTCGTAACAACTAGTATGACACTATGACGACGGTATAAAGAATGAAAAAAAAACCACGGTTAGGTGGTATATATTATAATAATAATACAATTATGGATGGACGGACTGCCTGCCGACTGCCGACACAGAGGTAGCCACAGCCGTGAACTACCGCACTGTACACTGGTTGATAAAGAGATAGTAGTATACTCGTAACAACTAGTATGACACTATGACGACGGTATAAAGAAAGAAAAAAAAATACCACAGTTAGGTGGTATATATTATAATAATAATACAATTATGGATGGACGGACTGCCTGCCGACTGCCGACACAGAGGTAGCCACAGCCGTGAACTACCGCACTGTACACTGGTTGATAAAGAGATAGTAGTATACTCGTAACAACTAGTATGACACTATGACGACGGTATAAAGAATGAAAAAAAAACCACGGTTAGGTGGTATATATTATAATAATAATACAATTATGGATGGACGGACTGCCTGCCGACTGCCGACACAGAGGTAGCCACAGCCGTGAACTACCGCACTGTACACTGGTTGATAAAGAGATAGTAGTATACTCGTAACAACTAGTATGACACTATGACGACGGTATAAAGAATGAAAAAAAAACCACGGTTAGGTGGTATATATTATAATAATAATACAATTATGGATGGACGGACTGCCTGCCGACTGCCGACACAGAGGTAGCCACAGCCGTGAACTACCGCACTGTACACTGGTTGATAAAGAGATAGTAGTATACTCGTAACAACTAGTATGACACTATGACGACGGTATAAAGAATGAAAAAAAAACCACGGTTAGGTGGTATATATTATAATAATAATACAATTATGGATGGACGGACTGCCTGCCGACTGCCGACACAGAGGTAGCCACAGCCGTGAACTACCGCACTGTACACTGGTTGATAAAGAGATAGTAGTATACTCGTAACAACTAGTATGACACTATGACGACGGTATAAAGAATGAAAAAAAAACCACGGTTAGGTGGTATATATTATAATAATAATACAATTATGGATGGACGGACTGCCTGCCGACTGCCGACACAGAGGTAGCCACAGCCGTGAACTACCGCACTGTACACTGGTTGATAAAGAGATAGTAGTATACTCGTAACAACTAGTATGACACTATGACGGTATAAAGAATGAAAAAAAAACCACGGTTAGGTGGTATATATTATAATAATAATACAATTATGGATGGACGGACTGCCTGCCGACTGCCGACACAGAGGTAGCCACAGCCGTGAACTACCGCACTGTACACTGCTTGATAAAGAGATAGTAGTATACTCGTAACAACTAGTATGACACTATGACGACGGTATAAAGAATGAAAAAAAAACCACGGTTAGGTGGTATATATTATAATAATAATACAATTATGGATGGACGGACTGCCTGCCGACTGCCGACACAGAGGTAGCCACAGCCGTGAACTACCGCACTGTACACTGGTTGATAAAGAGATAGTAGTATACTCGTAACAACTAGTATGACACTATGACGGTATAAAGAATGAAAAAAAAACCACGGTTAGGTGGTATATATTATAATAATAATACAATTATGGATGGACGGACTGCCTGCCGACTGCCGACACAGAGGTAGCCACAGCCGTGAACTACCGCACTGTACACTGGTTGATAAAGAGATAGTAGTATACTCGTAACAACTAGTATGACACTATGACGACGGTATAAAGAAAGAAAAAAAAATACCACGGTTAGGTGGTATATATTGTAATACAATTATGGATGGACGGACTGCCTGCCGAGTTCCGACTGCCGACACAGAGGTAGCCACAGCCGTGAACTACCGCACTGTACTGTGTCTGCTGCTAATATAGACTGGTTGATAAAGAGATAGTATACAATACATACAACAATATACTACTATACTGGTGGTCAGGCACTGGTCACCACTAGTCACACTGGCAGTGGTACTCCTGCAGCAAAAGTGTGCACTGTTTAATTTTAAATTAATATAATATTATGTACTCCTGGGGGCTCCTGCTATAACAACCTGCAGTGCTCCCCAGTCTCCCCCACAATTATTATAAGCTTTGCCTTTTATACATTGATGTGCAGCACACTGGGCTGAGCTGAGTGCACACAGACTGAGTCACACTGTGTGACTGGCTGCTGCTGTGTATCGTTTTTTTTCAGGCAGAGAACGGATATAGCAGAGAACGGATATATTATATTAAAATAAATAAAAGTTAACTAACAACAACTGCACTGGTCACTGTGGTAAACTCTGTCTGACTCTGCACAATCTCTCTCTCTCTTCTAATCTAATTTCTAATGGAGAGGACGCCAGCCACGTCCTCTCCCTATCAATCTCAATGCACGTGTGAAAATGGCGGCGACGCGCGGCTCCTTATATAGAATCCGAGTCTCGCGAGAATCCGACAGCGTCATGATGACGTTCGGGCGCGCTCGGGTTAACCGAGCAAGGCGGGAGGATCCGAGTCTGCTCGGACCCGTGAAAAAAACATGAAGTTCGTGCGGGTTCGGTTTCAGAGAAACCGAACCCGCTCATCTCTAGTGAATTCATCCCCACTATGACCTATCTCATATGGCCCACAATTGGTTTTTCTGAGATATATGGAAGAATGATCACTCCAATCCCAGTAATTACAGCCCCTGTGGCGGATATACACTTACCTGTACAATCAGATTATATTGAAGGTACACAAGGACCCTAACATTGGTACCATTTAAGTAGGTCATCTTAGCGAGCCCACTTTCTGTTATGGTTTCATAACATGTATACTTTGGGATTATGTTTTTGACACCCGCGTGGGATTATGAAATCATTGGTGACATAAAATATCCCACAAGCATGGGGACAATTGTGATACAATATACCATTCAATAAGTGACAATACTATCCAATAAGTGACAATGCAGTGTATGCTTTTATGGTAATTGTATGATATAATATGCAATATGGAGAAGATGAAATCTACATTAAGATGAGTATGTCTAGGACACGTATTTAATAGCACTATGTTTTCGTTTAAGTGCTTCAACAATCTATACCTCTCTCTTGAGCTGTGTAGAACAAATAGAACAATGTACACTGATATCTCGAAGGACCCAATCACGTGATCGGGCCGAATGTTTACAGTGTAACCATGGAATCAAGAGTGACGTCGGATATCACGTGATCGGAGCGGGCTAACGTCACTGCCCATGTGATCAGTGCCCAGAACGGGACGCGGATGCGCCGCTATTGGCGGAACAGCTCACATGATTTGCATCCGGCCCATGATTGGCTGTGGTCAATCCTAGAAATTAAGCTCACGGAAGGCAATCGGGTTCAGCCTCGTTAAAGCTATACAGCGAAACGTGCACGTCGGCGTTTCAGTAGCCTGCCACACTCCTTAACAATGTATTGAATGGTGTAGAAATTATTGTATAGATAGTCTCTGTAGACCTCCTGATACCCTTGAACATTGAGGTGATAGCAATTGAATGCAAGTGACAGGATAGGCTATCAGAGGAAATTACCAAGAGTGTCCAAATCGTGCAATAATTTAGACTCTCAGACTCTCAGACACAGATTGTAGATGTGCAAATCAGTGACAGCACCACGTGGCCACTGTGCAATTCAATTACCTAGGTGCTATATTTAGCATGTATTCAGACATAGACCACAAGGAATGTTGTTAATATCTAACACATGTGTATGTCAGTAGTAGCACTGTGCAGCCACCATACAATTTATGCAATTAGGTACCACTCCTAGCAAGTGGTAATTGTATAAGATATTTACCATACTCTACAGTGAGAGTGGTTGATTTATGGTAACTATATATAACACAGTGCTCCACTTACTAATATAAAAGATTGAACCAGTGATCGAGTACATACTCTTTAGCCCCCAAGCAGAACCTAGCAACATACAAGTGAAGTGTACTGTGCAGTATAATGCGATACATTGTGTAATCACAAACACAGGTGCAGCCAGACTAATAACAGTAATGTAGCATTATCATTCACAAGTGAAGTGTATCGTGCAGCATAACTCGATACATTGTATGATCACAAACACAGGTGCAGCCGGACCAATAACAGTGAGGTAGCAATACCATTCCTGTGTCATTTCATTACAAAGACAGATTGCTACAACATCAAAGTGAAAGTATCACTGAGAGACAAATGCTGGCAAGTGCATAGGAGTGATAGCCCCCAAGCAGAACCTGGTGACACACAAGTGAAGTGTACTGTGCAGTATAACGCGATACATTGTATAATCACAAACACAGGTGCAGCCAGACCAATAACAGTAATGTAGCATTATCATCCACAAGTGAAGTGTATCGTGCAGTATAACTCGATACATTGTATAATTACAAACACAGGTGCAGCCAGATTAATAACAGTGAGGCAGCAATATCATTCCTGTGTCATTTTATTACATGGACAGATTGCTACAACATCAAAGTGAAAGTATCACTGATAGATAAATGCTGGCAAGTGCATAGGAGTGATAGAATTGTCACCTATGTAATTTAAGAGCAATAGCACAATTCTGTGATATATACCTGGATCAGTATTCACTACAGGGACAATAATCCACTGCATCTTTTGATTAAAAATCTTTAAAATATGAAATGAATAAGTGGAATTTGTCTAAGTATATAAAGAAATCAAAGACATAATTTTCCAGCAACTTTGACCCCCATTGCAGGGGCATCCATTTGTGGGGCATCTTTTCCCAATCACAAAGTTAGTAAGATCTATATGCAGTGATGGTGTGAATGTATAAAATAAAAATAATAAGAACATGTAGATACATGTACATTTAATAAACACACACCACATCTGCAATAAGAAATTTATTGGTATAAGTTATTCTTTACACCATAATCTCACAACACTAGGTTGCAATCAGACATACACCTTCCTATTTAGTAATATGTCACTTGTTTGAAATAGGTTGTATTAATAGTGAACAGTCAACACTGAGTGACCTGATTGGATATTATATTTGGATTCATAAGGGCACCATAAATTCTACTTTCTACACCACATTAGGAGGTATATGTGGTAGTGCTACTTTTTAAATCTATTTCCACACATCTTTATTTCTTCTTATTCACTACATGTTTGTATATGTCCAATATTTTTAACCTCTATGTTTTGCTGTGTAAATCCCCAGAGAAAAGGAAATTTTTAGAAGGCATAAGCAATAAAAGCTAAGTTTTAAATAACATATCAGAATACAAATTATATCAGTGCGCCCTACTAGGCAACTACTTTTTGATTCTCCTTCCTGTCCTTTCCCCTTTTGTTCATATTCAGTTCGAGTTGTAATTGGGCTGCACCCCCATACAGTGAAATCTATTAATAGTTCTATATTTTCTTTATTGGGGTTCAAACACCAGATAAGATTTAATTAATTTACAGATTATTAAGTGTGCAGATACATTTTCCTCTCTTTTTTTGTATTTTACCAGAGCTGACCAGAGGAAAGCACAAACTCAGTCCCCCACTACCACAAATAATGCAGTTGAGTTTCCCACATTTGGGGAAATCACAGGGGTCAGCATACCCAGAATTCAATGAATGAACCTCACCCTGGGAGAACAATCTTCATGACCATGGTATTTCCTATGCAAAATAAGTATGATTTTGGATAGGGCTGAGGAGGGCCGCTGCTCAGGCACATCTCTGTCAAGTAAAGGAGATTCAACTGAGGCAGCACATGGGAACTCTCATCTGGGGACAACAACTGCAGGGAGAACACATATTTTCAGATGAACATGGGAGGGCAGAAGGCTGCCTAATACTGAAGCACCCCCAAACAACAAACCAAATGCAACAACTAGTGCAAGCATTCCTAGGGGAAGGCCTGCAGCAGATGGATTTGCATATGGTGATGTCATCCAAGCAGTGGGTCAAAGTTGGCTTCAACCCTCGTCTGCATATGAAAAGAGAAAAGGGGAGTGCAGGGCATGGCGGCCTTTTGCGGCGCTTGGATGACCCCTAGTTCGCATTAAACACCTCCACCCTCCTTCGGTGTGGGGCTCATGTTGGCTATGCCCCAGCCCTTGAAGCATTCAAGCTGATTTCTTGCAGCAGCTGGGCACTGTAACAGCTCCAGAGCTGCTCTGTAAGGCAAGTAAAAGGGTGTGGGCCCTGTAGCACTACCTCTAGTTCGCATTGTGCGTTGGAAGGCACAAAGTAAGCAGACGGGAGAAGTCAGGATAGTGCGCAAAGGCACAGAAGGGAGCGGCTCAAGAAAAGAGAAGTGGAAACAGACAGCAAACTAGGCTGGAGAGAGACCTGAGACAAAGAGATCTGAATTATACGAGAGCCGACCAGGGGAAACACAAATTATGCAGTCAAGTTTCCCACATTTGGGGAAATCGCAGGAGCAGCACACCCAGAGTGCAATGGGTGAGCCTTGCCCTGGGAGAAGCACCTTCATGATCATAGTATCTCACCTGGCAGGTAAGTAGGAGTTGGGCTAGAGCTGGGGAGGGTCGCTACTCGGGCACCCCCCTGTCAAGTGAAGGAGATCCAACTGAGGCAGCACAAAAAAACTCTCGAAAGAAGAACAAGGCTAGAGGAAGATCTGAGACAAAGAAATCTGACTTTTACCAGAGCTGACCGAGGAAAGCACAAACACAGTCCCCCACTACCACAAATAATGCAGTCGAGTTTCCCACATTTGAGGAAATCATAGGGGTCAGCATACCCAGAATGCAATGAATGAACCTCACCCTGGGAGAACAATCTTCATGACCATGGTATCTCCTATGCAAAATAAGTATGATTTGGGATAGGGCTGGGGAGGGCCGCTGCTCAGGCACATCTCTGTCAAGTAAAGGAGATTCAACTGAGGCAGCACAAGGGAACTCTCATCTGGGGACAACAACTGCAGGGAGAACACATATTTTCAGATGAACATGGGAGGGCAGAAGGCTGCCTAATACTGAAGCACCCCCAAACAACAAACCAAATGCAACAACTAGTGCAAGCATTCCTGAGCGAAGGCCTGCAGCAGATGGATTTGCATATGGTGATGTCATCCAAGCAGTGGGTCAAAGTTGGCTTCAACCCTCGTCTGCATTTGAAAAGAGAAAGGGGGCATGCAGGGCATGGCGGCCTTTTGCGGCGCTTGGATGACCCCTAGCTCGCATTAAACACCTCCACCCTCCTTCGGTGTGGGGCTCATGTTGGCTATGCCCCAGCCCCTGAAGCATTCAAGCTGATTTCTTGCAGCAGCTGGGCACTGTAACAGCTCCAGAGCTGCTCTGTAAGGCAAGTAAAAGGGTGTGGGACCTGCAGCACTACCTGTAGTTCGCATTGTGCGTTGGAAGGCACAAAGTAAGCAGACGGGAGAAGTCAGGATAGTGCGCAAGGGCATAGAAGGGAGTGGCTCAAGAAAAGAGAAGTGGAAACACACAGCAAACTAGGCTGGAGAGAGACCTGAGACAAAGAGATCTGAATTATACGACAGCCGACCAGAGGAAACACAAATTATGCAGTCAAGTGTCCCACATTTGGGGAAATCACAGGAGCAGCACACCCAGAGTGCAATGGGTGAGCCTTTCCCTGGGAGAAGCACCTTCATGATCATAGTATCTCACCTGGCAGGTAAGTAGGAGTTGGGCTAGAGCTGGGGAGGGTCGCTGCTCGGGCACCCCCCTGTCAAGTGAAGGAGATCCAACTGAGGCAGCACAAGGGAACTCTCGAAAGAAGAACAAGGCTAGAGGAAGATCTGAGACAAAGAAATCTGACTTTTACCAGAGCTGACCAGAGGAAAGCACAAACACAGTCCCCCACTACCACAAATAATGCAGTCGAGTTTCCCACATTTGGTGAAAACACAGGGGTCAGCATACCCAGAATGCAATGAATGAACCTCACCCTGGGAGAACAATCTTCATGACCATGGTATCTCCTATGCAAAATAAGTATGATTTGGGATAGGGCTGGGGAGGGCCGCTGCTCAGGCACATCTCTGTCAAGTAAAGGAGATTCAACTGAGGCAGCACAAGGGAACTCTCATCTGGGGACAACAACTGCAGGGAGAACACATATTTTCAGATGAACATGGGAGGGCAGAAGGCTGCCTAATACTGAAGCACCCCCAAACAACAAACCAAATGCAACAACTAGTGCAAGCATTCCTGGGGGAAGGCCTGCAGCAGATGGATTTGCATATGGTGATGTCATCCAAGCAGTGGGTCAAAGTTGGCTTCATCCCTCGTCTGCATTTGAAAAGAGAAAAATGGGCGTGCAGGGCATGGCGGCCTTTTGCGGCGCTTGGATGACCCCTAGTTCGCATTAAACACCTCCACCCTCCTTCGGTGTGGGGCTCATGTTGGCTATGCCCCAGCCCCTGAAGCATTCAAGCTGATTTCTTGCAGCAGCTGGGCACTGTAACAGCTCCAGAGCTGCTCTGTAAGGCAAGTAAAAGGGTGTGGGACCTGCAGCACTACCTGTAGTTCGCATTGTGCGTTGGAAGGCACAAAGTAAGCAGACGGGAGAAGTCAGGATAGTGCGCAAGGGCATAGAAGGGAGTGGCTCAAGAAAAGAGAAGTGGAAACACACAGCAAACTAGGCTGGAGAGAGACCTGAGACAAAGAGATCTGAATTATACGACAGCCGACCAGAGGAAACACAAATTATGCAGTCAAGTGTCCCACATTTGGGGAAATCACAGGAGCAGCACACCCAGAGTGCAATGGGTGAGCCTTTCCCTGGGAGAAGCACCTTCATGATCATAGTATCTCACCTGGCAGGTAAGTAGGAGTTGGGCTAGAGCTGGGGAGGGTCGCTGCTCGGGCACCCCCCTGTCAAGTGAAGGAGATCCAACTGAGGCAGCACAAGGGAACTCTCGAAAGAAGAACAAGGCTAGAGGAAGATCTGAGACAAAGAAATCTGACTTTTACCAGAGCTGACCAGAGGAAAGCACAAACACAGTCCCCCACTACCACAAATAATGCAGTCGAGTTTCCCACATTTGGTGAAATCACAGGGGTCAGCATACCCAGAATGCAATGAATGAACCTCACCCTGGGAGAACAATCTTCATGACCATGGTATCTCCTATGCAAAATAAGTATGATTTGGGATAGGGCTGGGGAGGGCCGCTGCTCAGGCACATCTCTGTCAAGTAAAGGATATTCAACTGAGGCAGCACAAGGGAACTCTCATCTGGGGACAACAACTGCAGGGAGAACACATATTTTCAGATGAACATGGGAGGGCAGAAGGCTGCCTAATACTGAAGCACCCCCAAACAACAAACCAAATGCAACAACTAGTGCAAGCATTCCTGGGGGAAGGCCTGCAGCAGATGGATTTGCATATGGTGATGTCATCCAAGCAGTGGGTCAAAGTTGGCTTCATCCCTCGTCTGCATTTGAAAAGAGAAAAATGGGCGTGCAGGGCATGGCGGCCTTTTGCGGCGCTTGGATGACCCCTAGTTCGCATTAAACACCTCCACCCTCCTTCGGTGTGGGGCTCATGTTGGCTATGCCCCAGCCCCTGAAGCATTCAAGCTGATTTCTTGCAGCAGCTGGGCACTGTAACATCTCCAGAGCTGCTCTGTAAGGCAAGTAAAAGGGTGTGGGACCTGCCGCACTACCTGTAGTTCGCATTGTGCGTTGGAAGGCACAAAGTAAGCAGACGGGAGAAGTCAGGATAGTGCGCAAGGGCATAGAAGGGAGCGGCTCAAGAAAAGAGAAGTGGAAACACACAGCAAACTAGGCTCGAGAGAGACCTGAGACAAAGAGATCTGAATTATACGACAGCCGACCAGAGGAAACACAAATTATGCAGTCAAGTTTCCCACATTTGGGGAAATCACAGGAGCAGCACACCCAGAGTGCAATGGGTGAGCCTTTCCCTGGGAGAAGCACCTTCCTGATCATAGTATCTCACCTGGCAGGTAAGTAGGAGTTGGGCTAGAGCTGGGGAGGATCGCTGCTCGGGCGCCCCCCTTTCAAGTGAAGGAGATCCAACTGAGGCAGCACAAGGAAACTCTCGAAAGAAGAACAAGGCTAGAGGAAGATCTGAGACAAATAAATCTGATTTTTACCAGAGCTGATCAGAGGAAAGCACAAACACAGTCCCCCACTACCACAAATAATGCAGTCGAGTTTCCCACATTTGGGGAAATCACAGGGGTCAGCATACCCAGAATGCAATGAATGAACCTCACCCTGGGAGAACAATCTTCATGACCATGGTATCTACTATGCAAAATAAGTATGATTTGGGATAGGGCTGGGGAGGGCCGCTGCTCAGGCACATCTCTGTCAAGTAAAGGAGATTCAACTGAGGCAGCACAAGGGAACTCTCATCTGGGGACAACAACTGCAGGGAGAACACATATTTTCAGATGAACATGGGAGGGCAGAAGGCTGCCTAATACTGAAGCACCCCCAAACAACAAACCAAATGCAACAACTAGTACAAGCATTCCTGGGGGAAGGTCTGCAGAAGACGGATTTGCATATGGTGATGTCATCCAAGCAGTGGGCCAAAGTTGGCTTCAACCCTCATATGCATATGAAAAGAGAAAAGGGGTATACAGGGCATGGCGGCCTTTTGCGGCGCTTGGATGACCCCTAGTTCACATTAAACACCCCCACCCTCATTCGGTGTGGGGCTCATGTTGGACATGCCCCAGCCCCTGAAGCATTCAAGCTGATTTCTTGCAGCAGCTGGGCACTGTAACAGCTCCAGAGCTGCTCTGTAAGGCAGGTAAAAGGGTGTGGGCCCTGCAGCACTACCTGTAGTTTGCATTGTGCATTGGAAGGCACAAAGTAAGCAGACGGGAGGAGAAGTCAGGATAGTGCACAAGGGTATAGAAGGGAGGGGCTCAAGAAAAAAGAAGTGGAAACCGACAGCAAACTAGGCTGGAGAGAGACCTGAGACAAAGAGATCTGAATTATACGAGAGCCGACCAGGGGAAACACAAATTATGCAGTCAAGTTTCCCACATTTGGGGAAATCGCAGGGGCAGCACACCCAGAGTGCAATGGGTGAGCCTTGCCCTGGGAGAAGCACCTTCATGATCATAGTATCTCACCTGGCAGGTAAGTAGGAGTTGGGCTAGAGCTGGGGAGGGTCGCTGCTCGGGCACCCCACTGTCAAGTGAAGGAGATCTAACTGAGGCAGCACAAGGGAACTCTCGAAAGAAGAACAAGGCTAGAGGAAGATCTGAGACAAAGAAATCTGACTTTTAACAGAGCTGACCAGAAGAAAGCACAAACACAGTCCCCCACTACGACAAATAATGCAGTCGAGTTTCCCACATTTGGGGAAATCACAGGGGTCAGCATACCCAGAATGCAATGAATGAACCTCACCCTGGGAGAACAATCTTCATGACCATGGTATCTCCTATGCAAAATAAGTATGATTTGGGATAGGGCTGGGGAGGGCTGCTGCTCAGGCACATCTCTGTCAAGTAAAGGAGATTCAACTGAGGCAGCACAAGGGAACTCTCATCTGGGGACAACAACTGCAGGGAGAACACATATTTTTCCTCGTACTGTCCGTTTCCTCTGGGCACAGTTTCTCTAACTGAGGTCTGGAGGAGGGGCATAGAGGGAGGAGCCAGTGCACACCCAGATCTAAAGTCTTTCTTATAGTGCCCATGTCTCCTTCGGAGCCCGTCTATCCCCCATGGTCCTTATGGAGTCCCCAGCATCCTCTACGGACTACGAGAAAAAAAAATTACCGGTAGGTTTAAAATGTTATTTTTTTCTCTGCAACCCACTGCTAAATTGTGCTTCCTAGCTGTTTTTTTTATAAAATCACTTAATTAAATCTAACTATGATTACGTCAGAGAAGGCCAGGTACCCTACACCATAAGAGGGGGTTTGAAATTTTGACTTGTCTACTTAAAGATCACCAAAATCTGATCACAAGGTCAAATACGTCCCTGGGTGGGATTGAACCACCAACCTTTTGGTTAATAGCCCATGTAAGTGCAAGAGATCCTGAAGCACTCACTCATCATGGGAAAGTACCAATGTGTTTCTTACAAAAATTCTCCAGATTATTGACTTTATAAAGTTTTTCTAGGAAACGTTCTAGATGAATACTTATTTGCCTTTGTCAGTATCTACTTTTGCAAGGTGTCTCTGTGGCGCAATCGGTTAGCATGTTAGGCTATTAACCAAAAGGTTGGTGGTTCAATCCCACCCAGGCATGTAATTGACCTTGTAATTAGATTTTGGTGATCTTTAAGTAGACAAGTCAAAATTTCAAACCCCCTCTTATGGTGTAGGGTACCTGGCCTTCTCTGATGTAATCAGAGTTAGATTTGATTAAGTGATTTTATAAAAAAAACAGCTAGGAAGCACAATTTAGCAGTGGGTTGCAGAGAAAAAAAATTATACTGGCAGAAAAGTCCAATTGAGTGATTAAACAGCTCTTCATTTTCTGATTTTATGTTTATGCTAACAAATTTGCTCTCTGAAAAGTGTCCACAAAGCCAAGTCTCTGATTAACACCTTTGTAGGAATGGTTTTTCACCTATTACTGAATTAAACTTGCTTCATTGGAAAAGCAGCAAGATGCATCCTCATTTCAATGTCTTCTGAAATAATACAGGTTGACACCAGGAAACATAAACGTCACTGGCTCATGTGGAAGTCTGTTTAATGTGAAAACAAGGTGATATCTAATCAGCACACAGGTAAGGAATTAAGAAAATCTTTCTTTATGGGTGAAGATGTTTCTCACAAAATTGTTGCACCAAAGCATCATTGAAATTCAAGCTGGAAAGATGATTTTAATATATCACTTGTACATTTTGTACTGCTCTTCTGGTGACAATGTAGTTTGTTTTTGTCAATTACCATTTTAATAATAGGGTAAAGAAAATTAAGTGGATTTTTGAAAGAAAACAATACTGTCAATATACTATTAAAACAAATTAAAATGGTAAAAGTTATTGTACTTTAAGTAAAAATAAAAGAGCCAAAATATCAATCCCAGTTTTGGATTACTTTAATTAACAAAAAACAATGCATATAGCAGAGGATAGTTTCAATCTGCCTACCTCTGGGTTATGGGCCCAGCATGCTTCCGTTGCAGTACTCTGCTGCTCATGTAAATGCAAGAGATCCTGAAGCACTCACTCATCATGGGAAAGTACCAATGTGTTTCTTACAAAAACTCTCCAGATTATTGACTTTTTAAAGTTTTTCTAGGAAACGTTCTAGATGAATGCTTATTAGCCTTTGTCAGTATGTACTTTTACGAGGTGTCTCTGTTGTGCAATCGGTTAGCATGTTTTGCTATTAACCAAAAGGTTGGTGGTTCAATCCCACCCAGGGATGTTTTTGACCTTGTGATCAGATTTTGGTGATCTTTAAGTAGACAAGTCAAAATTTCAAACCCCCTCTTATGGTGTAGGGTACCTGGCCTTCTCTGATGTAATCAGAGTTAGATTTGATTAGGTGATTTTATAAAAAACAGCTAGGAAGCACAATTTAGCAGTGGGTTGCAGAGAAAAAAAAATATGCTGGCAGAAAAGTCCAATTGAGTGATTAAACAGCTCTTCATTTTCTGACTTTATTTTTATGCTAACAAATTTGCTCTCTGAAAAGTGTCCACAAAGCCAAGTCTCAGATTAACACCTTTGTAGGAATGTTTTTTCACCTATTACTGAATTAAACTTGCTACATTGGAAAGGCAGCAAGATGCATCCTCATTTCAATGTCTACTGAAATAATACAGGTTGACACCAGGAAACATAAATGTCACTGCATCCTTGCTGCTTTCTCATGTGGAAGTCTGTTTAATGTGAAAACAAGGTAATATCTAATCAGCACACAGGTAAGGAATTAAGAAAATCTTTCTTTATGGGTGAAGATGTTTCTCACAAAATTGTTGTCCCAATGCATCATTGAAATTCAAGATGGAAGATGATTTTAATATATCACTTGTACATTTTGCATTACTCTTCTGGTGACAATGTAGTTTGTTTTTGTCAATTACCATTTCAGTAATAGGGTAAAGAAAATTAAGTGGATTTTTTAAAGAAAACAATGCTGTCAATATACTATTAAAACAAATTAAAATGATAAAAGTTATTGTACTTTAAGTAAAAGTAAAAGAGCCCAATCCCAGTTTTTGATTACTTTAATTATAAAAAAAAAAAAAAATGCACATAGCAGAGGATAGTTTCGATCAATCGACCTCTGGGTTATGGGCCCAGCATGCTTCCATTGCACTACTCTGCTGCTCATGGAAGTGCAAGAGATCCTGAAGGCTAAATTGATTAAAGGCCTAAAAGTACTGGACTATAAGGAAAGACTTACTAGGCTGAATATGTATACACTAGAAAAGAGGTGCCTAAGAGGAGATATTATTAATATCTTCAAATATGTAAAGATACATAACAAAGAGTTATCAGAGGAATTATTTATTAAAAGAACACGTGGTCACTCGCTGCGACTGGAGGAAAGTTCAGAACGCAATGGAGGAAAGGGTTCTTCACTGTTAGGGCAATCAGGATGTGGAATTCCCTGACAGGGAAGGTGGTAATGGCGGACTCTGTAATTGGATTTAAAAAAGGAATGGATACATTTCTGAATGAAAAAGCTATCCAAGGTTATAATACTTAAAATATCAACATGGTTAATCCGGGGGTAACATGAGTTATAGTAGCTAACTAGTCATAAAACATTATTCAGCAAGTATGTAGAATCATCACAACTTAAAACAGGTTGAACACGATGGGCAATTTGCCTCTATTCAACCTCAAAAACTATGTTACTATATTACTATGTTACTGTAGTATACAGAACACCACAATGCAATGAGCATTGATAGTGAGCACTGATGAGGATACTAGAACTGACACTGAGCAGCAAGATGCAGCACTGGACTATTAGTAATGTACTGTAGTATGCTGAGCACCACAATGCAGCACAAGACAATGAGCAGTGATACTGAGCACTGATGAGGATACTACTGAGAACTGACACTGAGCAGGAGAGACACACTACTAGTATTACTGAGCAGCAATAAGTAACCACTGATACTGAGCACTGATATTGAGATTTCCACTGAGAGAACATAGCCACGTCCTCTCCGCTCTCTCTTCAATGCACGAGTAAAAATGGCGGCAACGCGCAGCTCTTTATATGGAATCCGAATCTCGCGAGAATCCAACAGCGGGATGAAGACATTTTCCCTTGTTCAGGTTTTCCGAGTCAGGCGGGAACAACCGAGCCTGCCTCGGACCAGTGTAAACCACGTGGAGTTCGTGATCAACAAGTCACAAGGGCAAACACTCAGGGCTTGAGGCGTAGATCTTAGGACCAGCTGCTACAAGCATGGCAGAGGTGGCACTATCACTGGTGACACCCAGAGAGGTGGCGAGGGAGATTGTAATGCAGTGCGCGCAGATAAGCAGCGCAATGGTAAAAAGGAGGCATGGTTTCATAGGTAGGGGCGTGGCCTGGTGGCCTGAATCTACATTTTGTTGCTCCGGGTGTCCCGGGGGTTGGGGGCTGCACCCGGGGACTAGTGTGTGAGCGGCGCTGGCTCCTGCACAGTGACAGGGCATGGCAACCCAGCCTCCCTTCTTGACCATGCTGTAATTGCAGTCGCACTGCAGTTCAGCGTGATCATAAAAAATGGTGTAGCCTCCTGCTGGTGCAGACTGTATGTGCGCGCAGGAAGCCGCCACCATTTTTGTTATCACAGCGGCTGAATGTGATGTCATACAGCCGCTGTGACCACGCCCCCTGTGTCTCCTCCATTGCAGACCCCATTTTGAAGCCTTGCCCCTGCACCGCTCCATCCCTGACTTGGAAATGGAGTGTTGCTGACCCCCTTCTCCCCCCCCCGCCCCGATTGACAGGCAGAGGTGATCGCATTCTCTGCGGGGTGCCGCAGAAAATGCAGGCACATGCGTATGCTCTTAGCAATTTTTGCAGTTGGATCGCTTATTGTGATTGCAATCCAACCTGAATCAGGCCCTATTACCTATCACAATGCGCTGCGGGCAGTACAAAATTGGGTTAATATAGGAGAAAAAACCCCAGACCTGTGCTCCTTAACTGTACCTGGTGGCTAGTGGAGCGGCTGCCCAGTAATCAGTGTCCACGCCAGTGCGCACACGGCCCACCCCCTACGGCCACGCTCCCCTTCATCAGCGGCCTCGTGATCAGGAAGGGCGGTGTGTGTGTGACTGACCTTAGGAAGAAACCGGAGCCTCCGCTGCAGTGACCAAGCAACCAGGGCACGGGAGTATACAGCACCGCTGGGAGTGATGAAGCTGCAGTAAAGATGTCTATTAGACCTAGCCTGCTGCAGCCCTTGTAGATTCTCATAAAACAAGTTCTTCTTTTCTTGTCAAAATTAATAGCTAAGAATATGCTGCCTGAGGCAGGCCCCTGTTGAGTGGCCTGCTACTGAAGGAACCAACTACAAACTGAGCTCCCTGTTCATGGAAGCGGGGTTATAGAGGAGGATGCGCTGAGCATCTTGGGAACAGTCAAAAGCTTTGAGCCGGTTGGTGCCTCAGATCAAGATCCTACTCTACACCCCAATGTGAATCCTTGTGGAGTCCAGTGTACCCCACAGAAGAAATTAATGTGTCACACCCATTGGCAGCAACCTTAGAATAGCTGCTGACGGGCACAATTGAGAAAGGAAGGGGGGGGGGGGGACATTTGAATCCAGCACATAGATGCAATTCAAATATGTAATTTGTACCTTCCTATTTTAAAATATAATGGATGAACCTCACCCTGTGAGAACAATCTTCATGATCAAGAGATCTCATATGCAAAATAAGTATGAGTTGGGATAGGGCTGGGGAGGGTGGCTGCTCGGGCAGCCCCTCCCCCGTCAAGTAAAGGAGATTCAACTGAGGAAGCACAAGGGAACTCTCGTCTGGGGACAACAACTGCAGGGAGACCACATCTTTTCAGATGAACATGGGAGGGCGGAAGGCTGCCTAATACTGAAGCACCATTAAATATCAAACCATATGCAACAACTAGTACAAGCATTCCTGGGGGAACGTCTGCAGCAGACGGATTTGCATACGGTGATGTCTTCCAAACAGTGGGCCAAAGTTGGCTGGAACCCTCATCTGCATATGAAAAGAGAAAAGGGGCATGCAGGGCATGGCGGCCTTTTGCGGTGCTTGGATGACCCCTAGTTCGCATTAAACACCCCCACCCTCCTTTGGTGTGGGGCTCATGTTGGCCATGCCCCATCCCCTGAAGCATTCAAGCTGATTTCTTGCAGCAGCTGGGCACTGTAACAGCTCCAGAGCTGTACTGTAAGGCAAGTAAAAGGGTGTGGGCCCTGCAGCACCACCTGTAGTTAGCATTGTGCGTTGGAAGGCACAAAGTAAGCAGACGGGAGGAGAAGTCAGGATAGTGCGCAAGGGCATCCTTTTCTCTTAGTCCGTAGAGAATGCTGGGGTCAAGTTTCCCACATTTGGGGAAATCACAGGAGCAGCACACCCAGAGTGCAATGGGTGAGCCTTTCCCTGGGAGAAGCACCTTCCTGATCATAGTATCTCACCTGGCAGGTAAGTAGGAGTTGGGCTAGAGCTGGGGAGGATCGCTGCTCGGGCGCCCCCCTTTCAAGTGAAGGAGATCCAACTGAGGCAGCACAAGGGAACTCTCGAAAGAAGAACAAGGCTAGAGGAAGATCTGAGACAAATAAATCTGACTTTTACCAGAGCTGATCAGAGGAAAGCACAAACACAGTCCCCCACTACCACAAATAATGCAGTCGAGTTTCCCACATTTGGGGAAATCACAGGGGTCAGCATACCCAGAATGCAATGAATGAACCTCACCCTGGGAGAACAATCTTCATGACCATGGTATCTACTATGCAAAATAAGTATGATTTGGGATAGGGCTGGGGAGGGCCGCTGCTCAGGCACATCTCTGTCAAGTAAAGGAGATTCAACTGAGGCAGCACAAGGGAACTCTCATCTGGGGACAACAACTGCAGGGAGAACACATATTTTCAGATGAACATGGGAGGGCAGAAGGCTGCCTAATACTGAAGCACCCCCAAACAACAAACCAAATGCAACAACTAGTGCAAGCATTCCTGGGGGAAGGCCTGCAGCAGATGGATTTGCATATGGTGATGTCATCCAAGCAGTGGGTCAAAGTTGGCTTCATCCCTCGTCTGCATTTGAAAAGAGAAAAATGGGCGTGCAGGGCATGGCGGCCTTTTGCGGCGCTTGGATGACCCCTAGTTCGCATTAAACACCTCCACCCTCCTTCGGTGTGGGGCTCATGTTGGCTATGCCCCAGCCCCTGAAGCATTCAAGCTGATTTCTTGCAGCAGCTGGGCACTGTAACATCTCCAGAGCTGCTCTGTAAGGCAAGTAAAAGGGTGTGGGACCTGCCGCACTACCTGTAGTTCGCATTGTGCGTTGGAAGGCACAAAGTAAGCAGACGGGAGAAGTCAGGATAGTGCGCAAGGGCATAGAAGGGAGCGGCTCAAGAAAAGAGAAGTGGAAACACACAGCAAACTAGGCTCGAGAGAGACCTGAGACAAAGAGATCTGAATTATACGACAGCCGACCAGAGGAAACACAAATTATGCAGTCAAGTTTCCCACATTTGGGGAAATCACAGGAGCAGCACACCCAGAGTGCAATGGGTGAGCCTTTCCCTGGGAGAAGCACCTTCATGATCATAGTATCTCACCTGGCAGGTAAGTAGGAGTTGGGCTAGAGCTGGGGAGGATCGCTGCTCGGGCGCCCCCCTTTCAAGTGAAGGAGATCCAACTGAGACAGCACAAGGGAACTCTCGAAAGAAGAACAAGGCTAGAGGAAGATCTGAGACAAATAAATCTGACTTTTACCAGAGCTGATCAGAGGAAAGCACAAACGCAGTCCCCCACTACCACAAATAATGCAGTCGAGTTTCCCACATTTGGGGAAATCACAGGGGTCAGCATACCCAGAATGCAATGAATGAACCTCACCCTGGGAGAACAATCTTCATGACCATGGTATCTACTATGCAAAATAAGTATGATTTGGGATAGGGCTGGGGAGGGCCGCTGCTCAGGCACATCTCTGTCAAGTAAAGGAGATTCAACTGAGGCAGCACAAGGGAACTCTCATCTGGGGACAACAACTGCAGGGAGAACACATATTTTCAGATGAACATGGGAGGGCAGAAGGCTGCCTAATACTGAAGCACCCCCAAACAACAAACCAAATGCAACAACTAGTACAAGCATTCCTGGGGGAAGGTCTGCAGAAGACGGATTTGCATATGGTGATGTCATCCAAGCAGTGGGCCAAAGTTGGCTTCAACCCTCATCTGCATATGAAAAGAGAAAAGGGGTATGCAGGGCATGGCGGCCTTTTGCGGCGCTTGGATGACCCCTAGTTCACATTAAACACCCCCACCCTCATTCGGTGTGGGGCTCATGTTGGACATGCCCCAGCCCCTGAAGCATTCAAGCTGATTTCTTGCAGCAGCTGGGCACTGTAACAGCTCCAGAGCTGCTCTGTAAGGCAGGTAAAAGGGTGTGGGCCCTGCAGCACTACCTGTAGTTTGCATTGTGCATTGGAAGGCACAAAGTAAGCAGACGGGAGGAGAAGTCAGGATAGTGCACAAGGGTATAGAAGGGAGGGGCTCAAGAAAAAAGAAGTGGAAACCGACAGCAAACTAGGCTGGAGAGAGACCTGAGACAAAGAGATCTGAATTATACGAGAGCCGACCAGGGGAAACACAAATTATGCAGTCAAGTTTCCCACATTTGGGGAAATCGCAGGGGCAGCACACCCAGAGTGCAATGGGTGAGCCTTGCCCTGGGAGAAGCACCTTCCTGATCATAGTATCTCACCTGGCAGGTAAGTAGGAGTTGGGCTAGAGCTGGGGAGGGTCGCTGCTCGGGCACCCCACTGTCAAGTGAAGGAGATCTAACTGAGGCAGCACAAGGGAACTCTCGAAAGAAGAACAAGGCTAGAGGAAGATCTGAGACAAAGAAATCTGACTTTTAACAGAGCTGACCAGAAGAAAGCACAAACACAGTCCCCCACTACGACAAATAATGCAGTCGAGTTTCCCACATTTGGGGAAATCACAGGGGTCAGCATACCCAGAATGCAATGAATGAACCTCACCCTGGGAGAACAATCTTCATGACCATGGTATCTCCTATGCAAAATAAGTATGATTTGGGATAGGGCTGGGGAGGGCTGCTGCTCAGGCACATCTCTGTCAAGTAAAGGAGATTCAACTGAGGCAGCACAAGGGAACTCTCATCTGGGGACAACAACTGCAGGGAGAACACATATTTTTCCTCGTACTGTCCGTTTCCTCTGGGCACAGTTTCTCTAACTGAGGTCTGGAGGAGGGGCATAGAGGGAGGAGCCAGTGCACACCCAGATCTAAAGTCTTTCTTATAGTGCCCATGTCTCCTTCGGAGCCCGTCTATCCCCCATGGTCCTTACGGAGTCCCCAGCATCCTCTACGGACTACGAGAAAAAAAAATTACCGGTAGGTTTAAAATGTTATTTTTTTCTCTGCAACCCACTGCTAAATTGTGCTTCCTAGCTGTTTTTTTTATAAAATCACTTAATTAAATCTAACTATGATTACGCCAGAGAAGGCCAGGTACCCTACACCATAAGAGGGGGTTTGAAATTTTGACTTGTCTACTTAAAGATCACCAAAATCTGATCACAAGGTCAAATACGTCCCTGGGTGGGATTGAACCACCAACCTTTTGGTTAATAGCCCATGTAAGTGCAAGAGATCCTGAAGCACTCACTCATCATGGGAAAGTACCAATGTGTTTCTTACAAAAATTCTCCAGATTATTGACTTTATAAAGTTTTTCTAGGAAACGTTCTAGATGAATACTTATTTGCCTTTGTCAGTATCTACTTTTGCAAGGTGTCTCTGTGGCGCAATCGGTTAGCATGTTAGGCTATTAACCAAAAGGTTGGTGGTTCAATCCCACCCAGGCATGTAATTGACCTTGTAATTAGATTTTGGTGATCTTTAAGTAGACAAGTCAAAATTTCAAACCCCCTCTTATGGTGTAGGGTACCTGGCCTTCTCTGATGTAATCAGAGTTAGATTTGATTAAGTGATTTTATAAAAAAAACAGCTAGGAAGCACAATTTAGCAGTGGGTTGCAGAGAAAAAAAATTATACTGGCAGAAAAGTCCAATTGAGTGATTAAACAGCTCTTCATTTTCTGATTTTATGTTTATGCTAACAAATTTGCTCTCTGAAAAGTGTCCACAAAGCCAAGTCTCTGATTAACACCTTTGTAGGAATGGTTTTTCACCTATTACTGAATTAAACTTGCTTCATTGGAAAAGCAGCAAGATGCATCCTCATTTCAATGTCTTCTGAAATAATACAGGTTGACACCAGGAAACATAAACGTCACTGGCTCATGTGGAAGTCTGTTTAATGTGAAAACAAGGTGATATCTAATCAGCACACAGGTAAGGAATTAAGAAAATCTTTCTTTATGGGTGAAGATGTTTCTCACAAAATTGTTGCACCAAAGCATCATTGAAATTCAAGCTGGAAAGATGATTTTAATATATCACTTGTACATTTTGTACTGCTCTTCTGGTGACAATGTAGTTTGTTTTTGTCAATTACCATTTTAATAATAGGGTAAAGAAAATTAAGTGGATTTTTGAAAGAAAACAATACTGTCAATATACTATTAAAACAAATTAAAATGGTAAAAGTTATTGTACTTTAAGTAAAAATAAAAGAGCCAAAATATCAATCCCAGTTTTGGATTACTTTAATTAACAAAAAACAATGCATATAGCAGAGGATAGTTTCAATCTGCCTACCTCTGGGTTATGGGCCCAGCATGCTTCCGTTGCAGTACTCTGCTGCTCATGTAAATGCAAGAGATCCTGAAGCACTCACTCATCATGGGAAAGTACCAATGTGTTTCTTACAAAAACTCTCCAGATTATTGACTTTTTAAAGTTTTTCTAGGAAACGTTCTAGATGAATGCTTATTAGCCTTTGTCAGTATGTACTTTTACGAGGTGTCTCTGTTGTGCAATCGGTTAGCATGTTTTGCTATTAACCAAAAGGTTGGTGGTTCAATCCCACCCAGGGATGTTTTTGACCTTGTGATCAGATTTTGGTGATCTTTAAGTAGACAAGTCAAAATTTCAAACCCCCTCTTATGGTGTAGGGTACCTGGCCTTCTCTGATGTAATCAGAGTTAGATTTGATTAGGTGATTTTATAAAAAACAGCTAGGAAGCACAATTTAGCAGTGGGTTGCAGAGAAAAAAAAATATGCTGGCAGAAAAGTCCAATTGAGTGATTAAACAGCTCTTCATTTTCTGACTTTATTTTTATGCTAACAAATTTGCTCTCTGAAAAGTGTCCACAAAGCCAAGTCTCAGATTAACACCTTTGTAGGAATGTTTTTTCACCTATTACTGAATTAAACTTGCTACATTGGAAAGGCAGCAAGATGCATCCTCATTTCAATGTCTACTGAAATAATACAGGTTGACACCAGGAAACATAAATGTCACTGCATCCTTGCTGCTTTCTCATGTGGAAGTCTGTTTAATGTGAAAACAAGGTAATATCTAATCAGCACACAGGTAAGGAATTAAGAAAATCTTTCTTTATGGGTGAAGATGTTTCTCACAAAATTGTTGTCCCAATGCATCATTGAAATTCAAGATGGAAGATGATTTTAATATATCACTTGTACATTTTGCATTGCTCTTCTGGTGACAATGTAGTTTGTTTTTGTCAATTACCATTTCAGTAATAGGGTAAAGAAAATTAAGTGGATTTTTTAAAGAAAACAATGCTGTCAATATACTATTAAAACAAATTAAAATGATAAAAGTTATTGTACTTTAAGTAAAAGTAAAAGAGCCCAATCCCAGTTTTTGATTACTTTAATTATAAAAAAAAAAAAAAAAAAAATGCACATAGCAGAGGATAGTTTCGATCAATCGACCTCTGGGTTATGGGCCCAGCATGCTTCCATTGCACTACTCTGCTGCTCATGGAAGTGCAAGAGATCCTGAAGGCTAAATTGATTAAAGGCCTAAAAGTACTGGACTATAAGGAAAGACTTACTAGGCTGAATATGTATACACTAGAAAAGAGGTGCCTAAGAGGAGATATTATTAATATCTTCAAATATGTAAAGATACATAACAAAGAGTTATCAGAGGAATTATTTATTAAAAGAACACGTGGTCACTCGCTGCGACTGGAGGAAAGTTCAGAACGCAATGGAGGAAAGGGTTCTTCACTGTTAGGGCAATCAGGATGTGGAATTCCCTGACAGGGAAGGTGGTAATGGCGGACTCTGTAATTGGATTTAAAAAAGGAATGGATACATTTCTGAATGAAAAAGCTATCCAAGGTTATAATACTTAAAATATCAACATGGTTAATCCGGGGGTAACATGAGTTATAGTAGCTAACTAGTCATAAAACATTATTCAGCAAGTATGTAGAATCATCACAACTTAAAACAGGTTGAACACGATGGGCAATTTGCCTCTATTCAACCTCAAAAACTATGTTACTATATTACTATGTTACTGTAGTATACAGAACACCACAATGCAATGAGCATTGATAGTGAGCACTGATGAGGATACTAGAACTGACACTGAGCAGCAAGATGCAGCACTGGACTATTAGTAATGTACTGTAGTATGCTGAGCACCACAATGCAGCACAAGACAATGAGCAGTGATACTGAGCACTGATGAGGATACTACTGAGAACTGACACTGAGCAGGAGAGACACACTACTAGTATTACTGAGCAGCAATAAGTAACCACTGATACTGAGCACTGATATTGAGATTTCCACTGAGAGAACATAGCCACGTCCTCTCCGCTCTCTCTTCAATGCACGAGTAAAAATGGCGGCAACGCGCAGCTCTTTATATGGAATCCGAATCTCGCGAGAATCCAACAGCGGGATGAAGACATTTTCCCTTGTTCAGGTTTTCCGAGTCAGGCGGGAACAACCGAGCCTGCCTCGGACCAGTGTAAACCACGTGGAGTTCGTGATCAACAAGTCACAAGGGCAAACACTCAGGGCTTGAGGCGTAGATCTTAGGACCAGCTGCTACAAGCATGGCAGAGGTGGCACTATCACTGGTGACACCCAGAGAGGTGGCGAGGGAGATTGTAATGCAGTGCGCGCAGATAAGCAGCGCAATGGTAAAAAGGAGGCATGGTTTCATAGGTAGGGGCGTGGCCTGGTGGCCTGAATCTACATTTTGTTGCTCCGGGTGTCCCGGGGGTTGGGGGCTGCACCCGGGGACTAGTGTGTGAGCGGCGCTGGCTCCTGCACAGTGACAGGGCATGGCAACCCAGCCTCCCTTCTTGACCATGCTGTAATTGCAGTCGCACTGCAGTTCAGCGTGATCATAAAAAATGGTGTAGCCTCCTGCTGGTGCAGACTGTATGTGCGCGCAGGAAGCCGCCACCATTTTTGTTATCACAGCGGCTGAATGTGATGTCATACAGCCGCTGTGACCACGCCCCCTGTGTCTCCTCCATTGCAGACCCCATTTTGAAGCCTTGCCCCTGCACCGCTCCATCCCTGACTTGGAAATGGAGTGTTGCTGACCCCCCTCTCCCCCCCCCGCCCCGATTGACAGGCAGAGGTGATCGCATTCTCTGCGGGGTGCCGCAGAAAATGCAGGCACATGCGTATGCTCTTAGCAATTTTTGCAGTTGGATCGCTTATTGTGATTGCAATCCAACCTGAATCAGGCCCTATTACCTATCACAATGCGCTGCGGGCAGTACAAAATTGGGTTAATATAGGAGAAAAAACCCCAGACCTGTGCTCCTTAACTGTACCTGGTGGCTAGTGGAGCGGCTGCCCAGTAATCAGTGTCCACGCCAGTGCGCACACGGCCCACCCCCTACGGCCACGCTCCCCTTCATCAGCGGCCTCGTGATCAGGAAGGGCGGTGTGTGTGTGACTGACCTTAGGAAGAAACCGGAGCCTCCGCTGCAGTGACCAAGCAACCAGGGCACGGGAGTATACAGCACCGCTGGGAGTGATGAAGCTGCAGTAAAGATGTCTATTAGACCTAGCCTGCTGCAGCCCTTGTAGATTCTCATAAAACAAGTTCTTCTTTTCTTGTCAAAATTAATAGCTAAGAATATGCTGCCTGAGGCAGGCCCATGTTGAGTGGCCTGCTACTGAAGGAACCAACTACAAACTGAGCTCCCTGTTCATGGAAGCGGGGTTATAGAGGAGGATGCGCTGAGCATCTTGGGAACAGTCAAAAGCTTTGAGCCGGTTGGTGCCTCAGATCAAGATCCTACTCTACACCCCAATGTGAATCCTTGTGGAGTCCAGTGTACCCCACAGAAGAAATTAATGTGTCACACCCATTGGCAGCAACCTTAGAATAGCTGCTGACGGGCACAATAGAGAAAGGAAGGGGGGGGGGGGGACATTTGAATCCAGCACATAGATGCAATTCAAATATGTAATTTGTACCTTCCTATTTTAAAATATAATGGATGAACCTCACCCTGTGAGAACAATCTTCATGATCAAGAGATCTCATATGCAAAATAAGTATGAGTTGGGATAGGGCTGGGGAGGGTGGCTGCTCGGGCAGCCCCTCCCCCGTCAAGTAAAGGAGATTCAACTGAGGAAGCACAAGGGAACTCTCGTCTGGGGACAACAACTGCAGGGAGACCACATCTTTTCAGATGAACATGGGAGGGCGGAAGGCTGCCTAATACTGAAGCACCATTAAATATCAAACCATATGCAACAACTAGTACAAGCATTCCTGGGGGAACGTCTGCAGCAGACGGATTTGCATACGGTGATGTCTTCCAAACAGTGGGCCAAAGTTGGCTGGAACCCTCATCTGCATATGAAAAGAGAAAAGGGGCATGCAGGGCATGGCGGCCTTTTGCGGTGCTTGGATGACCCCTAGTTCGCATTAAACACCCCCACCCTCCTTTGGTGTGGGGCTCATGTTGGCCATGCCCCATCCCCTGAAGCATTCAAGCTGATTTCTTGCAGCAGCTGGGCACTGTAACAGCTCCAGAGCTGTACTGTAAGGCAAGTAAAAGGGTGTGGGCCCTGCAGCACCACCTGTAGTTAGCATTGTGCGTTGGAAGGCACAAAGTAAGCAGACGGGAGGAGAAGTCAGGATAGTGCGCAAGGGCATCCTTTTCTCTTAGTCCGTAGAGAATGCTGGGGTCAAGTTTCCCACATTTGGGGAAATCACAGGAGCAGCACACCCAGAGTGCAATGGGTGAGCCTTTCCCTGGGAGAAGCACCTTCCTGATCATAGTATCTCACCTGGCAGGTAAGTAGGAGTTGGGCTAGAGCTGGGGAGGATCGCTGCTCGGGCGCCCCCCTTTCAAGTGAAGGAGATCCAACTGAGGCAGCACAAGGGAACTCTCGAAAGAAGAACAAGGCTAGAGGAAGATCTGAGACAAATAAATCTGACTTTTACCAGAGCTGATCAGAGGAAAGCACAAACACAGTCCCCCACTACCACAAATAATGCAGTCGAGTTTCCCACATTTGGGGAAATCACAGGGGTCAGCATACCCAGAATGCAATGAATGAACCTCACCCTGGGAGAACAATCTTCATGACCATGGTATCTACTATGCAAAATAAGTATGATTTGGGATAGGGCTGGGGAGGGCCGCTGCTCAGGCACATCTCTGTCAAGTAAAGGAGATTCAACTGAGGCAGCACAAGGGAACTCTCATCTGGGGACAACAACTGCAGGGAGAACACATATTTTCAGATGAACATGGGAGGGCAGAAGGCTGCCTAATACTGAAGCACCCCCAAACAACAAACCAAATGCAACAACTAGTGCAAGCATTCCTGGGGGAAGGCCTGCAGCAGATGGATTTGCATATGGTGATGTCATCCAAGCAGTGGGTCAAAGTTGGCTTCATCCCTCGTCTGCATTTGAAAAGAGAAAAATGGGCGTGCAGGGCATGGCGGCCTTTTGCGGCGCTTGGATGACCCCTAGTTCGCATTAAACACCTCCACCCTCCTTCGGTGTGGGGCTCATGTTGGCTATGCCCCAGCCCCTGAAGCATTCAAGCTGATTTCTTGCAGCAGCTGGGCACTGTAACATCTCCAGAGCTGCTCTGTAAGGCAAGTAAAAGGGTGTGGGACCTGCCGCACTACCTGTAGTTCGCATTGTGCGTTGGAAGGCACAAAGTAAGCAGACGGGAGAAGTCAGGATAGTGCGCAAGGGCATAGAAGGGAGCGGCTCAAGAAAAGAGAAGTGGAAACACACAGCAAACTAGGCTCGAGAGAGACCTGAGACAAAGAGATCTGAATTATACGACAGCCGACCAGAGGAAACACAAATTATGCAGTCAAGTTTCCCACATTTGGGGAAATCACAGGAGCAGCACACCCAGAGTGCAATGGGTGAGCCTTTCCCTGGGAGAAGCACCTTCATGATCATAGTATCTCACCTGGCAGGTAAGTAGGAGTTGGGCTAGAGCTGGGGAGGATCGCTGCTCGGGCGCCCCCCTTTCAAGTGAAGGAGATCCAACTGAGGCAGCACAAGGGAACTCTCGAAAGAAGAACAAGGCTAGAGGAAGATCTGAGACAAATAAATCTGACTTTTACCAGAGCTGATCAGAGGAAAGCACAAACGCAGTCCCCCACTACCACAAATAATGCAGTCGAGTTTCCCACATTTGGGGAAATCACAGGGGTCAGCATACCCAGAATGCAATGAATGAACCTCACCCTGGGAGAACAATCTTCATGACCATGGTATCTACTATGCAAAATAAGTATGATTTGGGATAGGGCTGGGGAGGGCCGCTGCTCAGGCACATCTCTGTCAAGTAAAGGAGATTCAACTGAGGCAGCACAAGGGAACTCTCATCTGGGGACAACAACTGCAGGGAGAACACATATTTTCAGATGAACATGGGAGGGCAGAAGGCTGCCTAATACTGAAGCACCCCCAAACAACAAACCAAATGCAACAACTAGTACAAGCATTCCTGGGGGAAGGTCTGCAGAAGACGGATTTGCATATGGTGATGTCATCCAAGCAGTGGGCCAAAGTTGGCTTCAACCCTCATCTGCATATGAAAAGAGAAAAGGGGTATGCAGGGCATGGCGGCCTTTTGCGGCGCTTGGATGACCCCTAGTTCACATTAAACACCCCCACCCTCATTCGGTGTGGGGCTCATGTTGGACATGCCCCAGCCCCTGAAGCATTCAAGCTGATTTCTTGCAGCAGCTGGGCACTGTAACAGCTCCAGAGCTGCTCTGTAAGGCAGGTAAAAGGGTGTGGGCCCTGCAGCACTACCTGTAGTTTGCATTGTGCATTGGAAGGCACAAAGTAAGCAGACGGGAGGAGAAGTCAGGATAGTGCACAAGGGTATAGAAGGGAGGGGCTCAAGAAAAAAGAAGTGGAAACCGACAGCAAACTAGGCTGGAGAGAGACCTGAGACAAAGAGATCTGAATTATACGAGAGCCGACCAGGGGAAACACAAATTATGCAGTCAAGTTTCCCACATTTGGGGAAATCGCAGGGGCAGCACACCCAGAGTGCAATGGGTGAGCCTTGCCCTGGGAGAAGCACCTTCCTGATCATAGTATCTCACCTGGCAGGTAAGTAGGAGTTGGGCTAGAGCTGGGGAGGGTCGCTGCTCGGGCACCCCACTGTCAAGTGAAGGAGATCTAACTGAGGCAGCACAAGGGAACTCTCGAAAGAAGAACAAGGCTAGAGGAAGATCTGAGACAAAGAAATCTGACTTTTAACAGAGCTGACCAGAAGAAAGCACAAACACAGTCCCCCACTACGACAAATAATGCAGTCGAGTTTCCCACATTTGGGGAAATCACAGGGGTCAGCATACCCAGAATGCAATGAATGAACCTCACCCTGGGAGAACAATCTTCATGACCATGGTATCTCCTATGCAAAATAAGTATGATTTGGGATAGGGCTGGGGAGGGCTGCTGCTCAGGCACATCTCTGTCAAGTAAAGGAGATTCAACTGAGGCAGCACAAGGGAACTCTCATCTGGGGACAACAACTGCAGGGAGAACACATATTTTTCCTCGTACTGTCCGTTTCCTCTGGGCACAGTTTCTCTAACTGAGGTCTGGAGGAGGGGCATAGAGGGAGGAGCCAGTGCACACCCAGATCTAAAGTCTTTCTTATAGTGCCCATGTCTCCTTCGGAGCCCGTCTATCCCCCATGGTCCTTACGGAGTCCCCAGCATCCTCTACGGACTACGAGAAAAAAAAATTACCGGTAGGTTTAAAATGTTATTTTTTTCTCTGCAACCCACTGCTAAATTGTGCTTCCTAGCTGTTTTTTTTATAAAATCACTTAATTAAATCTAACTATGATTACGTCAGAGAAGGCCAGGTACCCTACACCATAAGAGGGGGTTTGAAATTTTGACTTGTCTACTTAAAGATCACCAAAATCTGATCACAAGGTCAAATACGTCCCTGGGTGGGATTGAACCACCAACCTTTTGGTTAATAGCCCATGTAAGTGCAAGAGATCCTGAAGCACTCACTCATCATGGGAAAGTACCAATGTGTTTCTTACAAAAATTCTCCAGATTATTGACTTTATAAAGTTTTTCTAGGAAACGTTCTAGATGAATACTTATTTGCCTTTGTCAGTATCTACTTTTGCAAGGTGTCTCTGTGGCGCAATCGGTTAGCATGTTAGGCTATTAACCAAAAGGTTGGTGGTTCAATCCCACCCAGGCATGTAATTGACCTTGTAATTAGATTTTGGTGATCTTTAAGTAGACAAGTCAAAATTTCAAACCCCCTCTTATGGTGTAGGGTACCTGGCCTTCTCTGATGTAATCAGAGTTAGATTTGATTAAGTGATTTTATAAAAAAAACAGCTAGGAAGCACAATTTAGCAGTGGGTTGCAGAGAAAAAAAATTATACTGGCAGAAAAGTCCAATTGAGTGATTAAACAGCTCTTCATTTTCTGATTTTATGTTTATGCTAACAAATTTGCTCTCTGAAAAGTGTCCACAAAGCCAAGTCTCTGATTAACACCTTTGTAGGAATGGTTTTTCACCTATTACTGAATTAAACTTGCTTCATTGGAAAAGCAGCAAGATGCATCCTCATTTCAATGTCTTCTGAAATAATACAGGTTGACACCAGGAAACATAAACGTCACTGGCTCATGTGGAAGTCTGTTTAATGTGAAAACAAGGTGATATCTAATCAGCACACAGGTAAGGAATTAAGAAAATCTTTCTTTATGGGTGAAGATGTTTCTCACAAAATTGTTGCACCAAAGCATCATTGAAATTCAAGCTGGAAAGATGATTTTAATATATCACTTGTACATTTTGTACTGCTCTTCTGGTGACAATGTAGTTTGTTTTTGTCAATTACCATTTTAATAATAGGGTAAAGAAAATTAAGTGGATTTTTGAAAGAAAACAATACTGTCAATATACTATTAAAACAAATTAAAATGGTAAAAGTTATTGTACTTTAAGTAAAAATAAAAGAGCCAAAATATCAATCCCAGTTTTGGATTACTTTAATTAACAAAAAACAATGCATATAGCAGAGGATAGTTTCAATCTGCCTACCTCTGGGTTATGGGCCCAGCATGCTTCCGTTGCAGTACTCTGCTGCTCATGTAAATGCAAGAGATCCTGAAGCACTCACTCATCATGGGAAAGTACCAATGTGTTTCTTACAAAAACTCTCCAGATTATTGACTTTTTAAAGTTTTTCTAGGAAACGTTCTAGATGAATGCTTATTAGCCTTTGTCAGTATGTACTTTTACGAGGTGTCTCTGTTGTGCAATCGGTTAGCATGTTTTGCTATTAACCAAAAGGTTGGTGGTTCAATCCCACCCAGGGATGTTTTTGACCTTGTGATCAGATTTTGGTGATCTTTAAGTAGACAAGTCAAAATTTCAAACCCCCTCTTATGGTGTAGGGTACCTGGCCTTCTCTGATGTAATCAGAGTTAGATTTGATTAGGTGATTTTATAAAAAACAGCTAGGAAGCACAATTTAGCAGTGGGTTGCAGAGAAAAAAAAATATGCTGGCAGAAAAGTCCAATTGAGTGATTAAACAGCTCTTCATTTTCTGACTTTATTTTTATGCTAACAAATTTGCTCTCTGAAAAGTGTCCACAAAGCCAAGTCTCAGATTAACACCTTTGTAGGAATGTTTTTTCACCTATTACTGAATTAAACTTGCTACATTGGAAAGGCAGCAAGATGCATCCTCATTTCAATGTCTACTGAAATAATACAGGTTGACACCAGGAAACATAAATGTCACTGCATCCTTGCTGCTTTCTCATGTGGAAGTCTGTTTAATGTGAAAACAAGGCAATATCTAATCAGCACACAGGTAAGGAATTAAGAAAATCTTTCTTTATGGGTGAAGATGTTTCTCACAAAATTGTTGTCCCAATGCATCATTGAAATTCAAGATGGAAGATGATTTTAATATATCACTTGTACATTTTGCATTGCTCTTCTGGTGACAATGTAGTTTGTTTTTGTCAATTACCATTTCAGTAATAGGGTAAAGAAAATTAAGTGGATTTTTTAAAGAAAACAATGCTGTCAATATACTATTAAAACAAATTAAAATGATAAAAGTTATTGTACTTTAAGTAAAAGTAAAAGAGCCCAATCCCAGTTTTTGATTACTTTAATTATAAAAAAAAAAAAAAATGCACATAGCAGAGGATAGTTTCGATCAATCGACCTCTGGGTTATGGGCCCAGCATGCTTCCATTGCACTACTCTGCTGCTCATGGAAGTGCAAGAGATCCTGAAGGCTAAATTGATTAAAGGCCTAAAAGTACTGGACTATAAGGAAAGACTTACTAGGCTGAATATGTATACACTAGAAAAGAGGTGCCTAAGAGGAGATATTATTAATATCTTCAAATATGTAAAGATACATAACAAAGAGTTATCAGAGGAATTATTTATTAAAAGAACACGTGGTCACTCGCTGCGACTGGAGGAAAGTTCAGAACGCAATGGAGGAAAGGGTTCTTCACTGTTAGGGCAATCAGGATGTGGAATTCCCTGACAGGGAAGGTGGTAATGGCGGACTCTGTAATTGGATTTAAAAAAGGAATGGATACATTTCTGAATGAAAAAGCTATCCAAGGTTATAATACTTAAAATATCAACATGGTTAATCCGGGGGTAACATGAGTTATAGTAGCTAACTAGTCATAAAACATTATTCAGCAAGTATGTAGAATCATCACAACTTAAAACAGGTTGAACACGATGGGCAATTTGCCTCTATTCAACCTCAAAAACTATGTTACTATATTACTATGTTACTGTAGTATACAGAACACCACAATGCAATGAGCATTGATAGTGAGCACTGATGAGGATACTAGAACTGACACTGAGCAGCAAGATGCAGCACTGGACTATTAGTAATGTACTGTAGTATGCTGAGCACCACAATGCAGCACAAGACAATGAGCAGTGATACTGAGCACTGATGAGGATACTACTGAGAACTGACACTGAGCAGGAGAGACACACTACTAGTATTACTGAGCAGCAATAAGTAACCACTGATACTGAGCACTGATATTGAGATTTCCACTGAGAGAACATAGCCACGTCCTCTCCGCTCTCTCTTCAATGCACGAGTAAAAATGGCGGCAACGCGCAGCTCTTTATATGGAATCCGAATCTCGCGAGAATCCAACAGCGGGATGAAGACATTTTCCCTTGTTCAGGTTTTCCGAGTCAGGCGGGAACAACCGAGCCTGCCTCGGACCAGTGTAAACCACGTGGAGTTCGTGATCAACAAGTCACAAGGGCAAACACTCAGGGCTTGAGGCGTAGATCTTAGGACCAGCTGCTACAAGCATGGCAGAGGTGGCACTATCACTGGTGACACCCAGAGAGGTGGCGAGGGAGATTGTAATGCAGTGCGCGCAGATAAGCAGCGCAATGGTAAAAAGGAGGCATGGTTTCATAGGTAGGGGCGTGGCCTGGTGGCCTGAATCTACATTTTGTTGCTCCGGGTGTCCCGGGGGTTGGGGGCTGCACCCGGGGACTAGTGTGTGAGCGGCGCTGGCTCCTGCACAGTGACAGGGCATGGCAACCCAGCCTCCCTTCTTGACCATGCTGTAATTGCAGTCGCACTGCAGTTCAGCGTGATCATAAAAAATGGTGTAGCCTCCTGCTGGTGCAGACTGTATGTGCGCGCTGGAAGCCGCCACCATTTTTGTTATCACAGCGGCTGAATGTGATGTCATACAGCCGCTGTGACCACGCCCCCTGTGTCTCCTCCATTGCAGACCCCATTTTGAAGCCTTGCCCCTGCACCGCTCCATCCCTGACTTGGAAATGGAGTGTTGCTGACCCCCCTCTCCCCCCCCCGCCCCGATTGACAGGCAGAGGTGATCGCATTCTCTGCGGGGTGCCGCAGAAAATGCAGGCACATGCGTATGCTCTTAGCAATTTTTGCAGTTGGATCGCTTATTGTGATTGCAATCCAACCTGAATCAGGCCCTATTACCTATCACAATGCGCTGCGGGCAGTACAAAATTGGGTTAATATAGGAGAAAAAACCCCAGACCTGTGCTCCTTAACTGTACCTGGTGGCTAGTGGAGCGGCTGCCCAGTAATCAGTGTCCACGCCAGTGCGCACACGGCCCACCCCCTACGGCCACGCTCCCCTTCATCAGCGGCCTCGTGATCCGGAAGGGCGGTGTGTGTGTGACTGACCTTAGGAAGAAACCGGAGCCTCCGCTGCAGTGACCAAGCAACCAGGGCACGGGAGTATACAGCACCGCTGGGAGTGATGAAGCTGCAGTAAAGATGTCTATTAGACCTAGCCTGCTGCAGCCCTTGTAGATTCTCATAAAACAAGTTCTTCTTTTCTTGTCAAAATTAATAGCTAAGAATATGCTGCCTGAGGCAGGCCCCTGTTGAGTGGCCTGCTACTGAAGGAACCAACTACAAACTGAGCTCCCTGTTCATGGAAGCGGGGTTATAGAGGAGGATGCGCTGAGCATCTTGGGAACAGTCAAAAGCTTTGAGCCGGTTGGTGCCTCAGATCAAGATCCTACTCTACACCCCAATGTGAATCCTTGTGGAGTCCAGTGTACCCCACAGAAGAAATTAATGTGTCACACCCATTGGCAGCAACCTTAGAATAGCTGCTGACGGTCACAATTGAGAAAGGAAGGGGGGGGGGGAACATTTGAATCCAGCACATAGATGCAATTCAAATATGTAATTTGTACCTTCCTATTTTAAAATATAATGGATGAACCTCACCCTGTGAGAACAATCTTCATGATCAAGAGATCTCATATGCAAAATAAGTATGAGTTGGGATAGGGCTGGGGAGGGTGGCTGCTCGGGCAGCCCCTCCCCCGTCAAGTAAAGGAGATTCAACTGAGGAAGCACAAGGGAACTCTCGTCTGGGGACAACAACTGCAGGGAGACCACATCTTTTCAGATGAACATGGGAGGGCGGAAGGCTGCCTAATACTGAAGCACCATTAAATATCAAACCATATGCAACAACTAGTACAAGCATTCCTGGGGGAACGTCTGCAGCAGACGGATTTGCATACGGTGATGTCTTCCAAACAGTGGGCCAAAGTTGGCTGGAACCCTCATCTGCATATGAAAAGAGAAAAGGGGCATGCAGGGCATGGCGGCCTTTTGCGGTGCTTGGATGACCCCTAGTTCGCATTAAACACCCCCACCCTCCTTTGGTGTGGGGCTCATGTTGGCCATGCCCCATCCCCTGAAGCATTCAAGCTGATTTCTTGCAGCAGCTGGGCACTGTAATAGCTCCAGAGCTGTACTGTAAGGCAAGTAAAAGGGTGTGGGCCCTGCAGCACCACCTGTAGTTAGCATTGTGCGTTGGAAGGCACAAAGTAAGCAGACGGGAGGAGAAGTCAGGATAGTGCGCAAGGGCATCCTTTTCTCTTAGTCCGTAGAGAATGCTGGGGTCACATTAAGAACCATGTGGTATAGACGGGATCCACAAGAGACATGGGCACTTTAAGACTTTCAAAGGGTGTGAACTGGCTACTCCCTCTATGCCCCTCCTCCAGACTCCAGTTATAGGAACTGTGCCCAGGGAGACGGACATTTCGAGGAAAGGATTTATTGTTAAACTAAGGTGAGCATCTTACCAGCTCACACCTTAAGCATGCCGCAGAACGTGGCATTCAACAGAACACAAGCCAACGGCATGAACAATTGCAGCAAAACAGTATGGACAGGGACGGGTGCCCAGCATCCTCTACGGACTAAGAGAAAAGGATTTACCGGTAGGTATTAAAATCCTATTTTCTCATACGACCTAGAGGATGCTGGGGTCACATTAAGAACCATGGGGTTATACCAAAGCTCTTGAACGGGTGGGAGAGTGCGTACGACTCTGCAGCACCGAATGACCCAACTTGAGGTTATCATCGGCCAAGGTATCAAACTTGTAAAACTTAGCAAAAGTGTTTACTAAATAGCTGCTCGGCAAAGTTGCAATGCCGAGACTCCCCGACCAGCTGCCCAGGATGAACCCACCTTTCTAGTAGAATGGGTCTTCACCTAATTCAGTAACGGCAATCCTGCCATGGAATGAGCATGCTGAATCTTACCACAGATCCAGCGCATACTGGTCTGCATGGAAGCAGGACACCCAATCCTGTTGGGAGCATACAGGACAAACAGAGTCTCTGTTTTCCTAATCTGAACCGTTCTGGTGACATAAATTTTCAAAGTTCTGACCACAGCCAGAGACTTTGACTCAACGAAGGTGTCAGTGGCCAAAGTCACCATGTGGAAAGATGAACCACCTTCGGTGGTACTGCATGGTTTGTACTGTTTTCCATGTGCTCCCAGATCTTTCAAGCAAGTAGCATGGTCAAGAAAGTTCTGTTTGAAAAGAAACAAACATTTACTTTCATTTCTATGCAAAAGAGCTTACATTAAAGCACACTCGTTCTATCTTTAAACCGATAAAAGAAACCCCAATAAGATGGGGCATGCAAAAATTGAGATAAAACTCAGTTTTGCTCCTCTCCACGGAAATCTTTAGTAAAAGGCGAAAGATTTGTTCGTTCTGAAGAGAAACCAGAGCATGGCCAAGATTCCACCTGTCGCCTGAGTGCCATGCCAGCAGTCCTCATTCAGCTCAAAGTGAGCACCCAATTTGAAAGAAAGAAAGCAGATTTCTCACCAGGCTTCCCCTTGCTATAAGCATGGTTTGTACTCTTTTCCATGTGCTCCCAGATCTTTCAAGCAATTAGTATGGTCAAGACAGTTCTGCTTGAAAAGAAACAGACATTTACTGTCATTGTTATGCAAATAAACTTACATTAAAGCTACCAAGAAAGCACACTCGTTCTGTCTTTAAACTGATAAAAGAAACCCCAATAACATGGGGCATGCAAAAATTGAGATAAAACTCAGTTTTGCTCCTCTCCACGGAAATCTTTAGTAAAAGGCGAAAGATTTGTTCATTCTGAAGAGAAACCAGAGCATGACCAAGATGCCACGTGTCGCCTGAGTGCCATGCCAGCAATCCTCATTCAGCTCAAAGTGAGCACCCAATTTGAAAGAAAGAAAGCAGATTTCTCACCAGGCTTCCCCTTGCTATAAACATGGTTTGTACTCCTTTTCCATGTGCTCCCAGTTCTTTCAAGCAATTAGTATAGTCAAGAAAGTTCTGTTTGAAAAGAAACAAACATTTACTGTCATTTCTATGCAAATGAGCTTACAATAAAGCACACTCGTTCTGTCTTTAAACCGATAAAAGAAACCCCAATAAGACGGGGCATGCAAAAATTGAGATAAAACTCAGTTTTGCTCCTCTCCACGGAAATCTTTAGTAAAAGGCGAAAGATTTGTTCATTTTGAAGAGAAACCAGAGCATGACCAAGATTCCACCTGTCGCCTGAGTGCCATGCCAGCAGTGCTCATTCAGCTCAAAGTGAGCACCCAATTTGAAAGAAAGAAAGCAGATTTATCACCAGGCTTCCCCTTGCTATAAACATGGGGGGTAATTCCAAGTTGATCGCAGCAGGAATTCTGTTAGCAATTGGGCAAAACCATGTGCACTGCAGGGGAGGCAGATATAACATGTGCAGAGAGAGTTAGATTTGGGTGTGGTGTGTTCAATCTGCAATCTAAATTGCAGTGTAAAAATATAGCAGCCAGTATTTACCATGCACAGAAATAAAATAACCCACCCAAATTTAACTCTCTCTGCAAATGTTATATCTGCCCCCCTGCAGTGCACATGGTTTTGCCCAACTGCTAAAAAATTTCCTGCTGCGATCAACTTGTAATTACCCCCCATGGTTTGTACTCTTTTCCATGTGCTCCCAGATCTTTCAAGCAATTAGTGTGGTCAAGAAAGTTCTGTTTGAAAAGAAACAAACATTTACTGTCATTTCTATGAAAATGAGCTTACATTAAAGCACACTCATTCTATCTTTAAACCGATAAAAGAAACCCCAATAAGATGGGGCATGCAAAAATTGAGATAAAACTCAGTTTTGCTCCTCTCCACGGAAATCTTTAGTAAAAAGCGAAAGATTTGTTCATTCTGAAGAGAAACCAGAGCATGACCAAGATTCCACCTGTCACCTGAATGCCATGCCAGCAGTCCTCATTCAGCTCAAAGTGAGCGCCCAATTTGAAAGAAAGCAGATTTCTCAACTGGCTTCCCCTTGCTATAAGCATGGTTTGCACTGTTTTCCATGTGCTCCCAGATCTTTCAAGCAAGTAGCATGGTCAAGAAAGTTCTGTTTGAAAAGAAACAAACATTTACTGTAATTTCTATGCAAATGAGCTTACATTAAAGCACACTCATTCTGTCTTTAAACCGATAAAAGAAACCCCAATAAGACGGGGCCTGCAAAAATTAAGATAAAACTCAGTTTTGCTCCTCTCCACGGAAATCTTTAGTAAAAGGCGAAAGATTTGTTCGTTCTGAAGAGAAACCAGAGCATGACCAAGATTCCTCCTGTCGCCTGAGTGCCGTGCCAGCAGTCCTCATTCAGCTCAAAGTGAGCGCCCAATTTGAAAGAAAGCAGATTTCTCTGACGTCCTAGTGGATGCTGGGAACTCCGTAAGGACCATGGGGAATAGCGGCTCCGCAGGAGACTGGGCACAAAAGTAAAGCTTTAGGACTACCTGGTGTGCACTGGCTCCTCCCCCTATGACCCTCCTCCAAGCCTCAGTTAGATTTTTGTGCCCGGCCGAGAAGGGTGCACACTAGGGGCTCTCCTGAGCTTCTTAGTGAAAGTTTAGTTTTAGGTTTTTTATTTTCAGTGAGACCTGCTGGCAACAGGCTCACTGCATCGAGGGACTAAGGGGAGAAGAAGCGAACCTGCCTGCTTGCAGCCAGCTTGGGCTTCTTAGGCTACTGGACACCATTAGCTCCAGAGGAACCGAACACAGGCCCAGCCTCGGAGTCCGGTCCCAGAGCCGCGCCGCCGGCCCCCTTACAGAGCCAGAAGCAAGAAGAGGTCCGGAAAAATCGGCGGCAGAAGACATCAGTCTTCAACAAGGTAGCGCACAGCACTGCAGCTGTGCGCCATTGCTCCTCAGGCACACTTCACACTCCGGTCACTGAGGGTGCAGGGCGCTAGGGGGGGGCGCCCTATGCAGCAATGTAAAACACCTTGGCTGGCGAAAATACACCACATATAACCCCCAGGGCTATATGGATGTATTTTAACCCCTGCCAGAATTCACCAAAAAGCGGGAGAAAAGGCCGCCGAGAAGGGGGCGGAGCCTATCTCCTCAGCACATGGGCGCCATTTTCCATCACAGCTCCGCTGGAAGGACGTCTCCCTGACTCTCCCATGCAGTCCTGCACTACAGAAAAGGGTAAAAAAGAGAGGGGGGGCACTAATTTGACGCAGTTTTGATAATAACAGCAGCTATAAAGGGAAAAGCACGTTATATAGTGGTATTCCTGTCTATATATAGCGCTCTGGTGTGTGCTGGCATACTCTCCCTCTGTCTCCCCAAAGGGCTAGTGGGGTCCTGTCCTCTATCAGAGCATTCCCTGTGTGTGTGCGGTGTGTCGGTACGATTGTGTCGACATGTTTGAGGAGGAAAATGAGATGGAGGCGGAGCAATTGCCTATAATAGAGTTGTCACCCCCTAGGGAGTCGACACCTGAGTGGATGAGCTTATGGAAGGAATTGCGTGACAATGTCAGCTCTTTACGAAAGACAGTTGACGATATGAGACAGCCGGCTACTCAGCTTGTGCCTGTCCAGGGGTCTCAAACGCCATCAGGGGCTCTAAAACGCCCGTTACCTCAGATGGCAGACACAGACACGGATACTGACTCCAGTGTCGACGATGATGAGACAAATGTAACTTCCAGTAAGGCCACACGTTACATGATTGAGGCAATGAAAAATGTTTTGCATATTTCTGATAATAGAAGTACCACTAAAAAGGGTATTATGTTTGGTGAGAAAAAACTGCCTGTAGTTTTTCCTGTATCCGAGGAATTAAATGAAGTGTGTGATGAGGCGTGGGTTTCCCCCGATAAAAAACTGATAATTCCTAAAAGGTTATTGGCATCATACCCTTTCCCGCCAGAGGATAGGGCACGTTGGGAAACACCCCCTATGGTGGATAAAGCGCTCACACGCTTGTCTAAACAGGTGGCACTACCCTCTCCTGATACGGCCGCCCTAAAGGAACCTGCCGACAGAAAGCAGGAGAATATCCTAAAATGTATATACACTCAAACGGGTGTTATACTGCGACCGGCAATCGCCTCAGCCTGGATGTGCAGTGCTGGGGTGGCGTGGTCGGATTCCCTGACTGAAAATATTGATACCCTAGATAGGGACAGTATATTACTGACTATAGAGCATTTAAAAGATGCATTTTTATATATGCGTGATGCACAGAGGGATATTTGCCGACTAGCATCAAGAGTTAGCGCGCTGTTCATTTCTGCAAGAAGAGGGTTATGGACGCAGCAGTGGTCAAGTGATGCGGATTCCAAAAGGCACATGGAAGTATTGCCTTATAAGGGGGAGGAGTTATTTGGGGTAGGTCTATCAGACCTGGTAGCCACGGCAACTGCTGGAAAATCCACATTTTTACCCCAGGTAGCCTCTCAACATAAGAAGACACCGTATTATCAGGCGCAGCCCTTTCGGCCCCATAAGGGCAAGCGGTCAAAAGGCTCCTCATTTCTGCCCCGTGGCAGAGGGAGAGGAAAAAGGCTGCAGCACACAGCCAGTTCCCAAGAAATCTCCTAAAACCAGGCCAAGTCTCAGTGCATCAATGCACAAGGGTCCTGGGAAAAATGGTGGCTTCCTACAAAGCAATCCCATTCGGCAGATTCCACGCAAGAACCTTCCAGTGGGATCTGCTAGACAAATGGTCCGGGTCGCATCTTCAGATGCATCAGCGGATAATCTTGTCACCAAAGACAAGGGTGTCTCTCCTGTGGTGGTTGCAGAGTGCTCATCTTCTAGAGGGCCGCAGATTCGGCATTCAGGACTGGGTCCTGGTGACCACGGATGCCAGCCTGAGAGGCTGGGGAGCAGTCACACAGGGAAGAAATTTCCAGGGCTTGTGGTCAAGCCTGGAGACATCACTTCACATAAATATTCTGGAGCTAAGGGCCATCTACAATGCTCTAAGCCTAGCAAGACCTCTGCTTCAAGGTCAGCCGGTGCTGATCCAGTCAGACAACATCACGGCAGTCGCCCACGTAAACAGACAGGGCGGCACAAGAAGCAGGAGGGCAATGGCAGAAGCTGCAAGGATTCTTCGCTGGGCGGAAAATCATGTGATAGCACTGTCAGCAGTATTCATTCCGGGAGTGGACAACTGGGAAGCAGACTTCCTCAGCAGGCACGACCTCCACCCGGGAGAGTGGGGACTTCATCCAGAAGTCTTCCACATGATTGTGAACCGTTGGGAAAAACCAAAGGTGGACATGATGGCGTCCCGCCTCAACAAAAAACTAGACAGGTATTGCGCCAGGTCAAGGGACCCTCAGGCAATAGCTGTGGATGCTCTGGTAACACCATGGGTGTACCAGTCAGTGTATGTGTTCCCTCCTCTGCCTCTCATACCCAAGGTACTGAGAATTATAAGACGGAGAGGAGTAAGAACTATACTCGTGGCTCCGGATTGGCCAAGAAGGACTTGGTACCCGGAACTTCAAGAGATGCTCACAGAGGACCCGTGGCCTCTACCTCTAAGAAGGGACCTGCTCCAGCAGGGACCCTGTCTGTTCCAAGACTTACCGCGACTGCGTTTGACGGCATGGCGGTTGAACGCCGGATCCTGAAGGAAAAAGGCATTCCGGATGAAGTAATCCCTACCCTGATCAAAGCCAGGAAGGATGTAACCGCACAACATTATCACCGCATTTGGCGTAAATATGTTGCGTGGTGCGAGGCCAGGCAGGCCCCTACAGAGGAATTTCAACTGGGTCGTTTCCTGCATTTCCTGCAAACAGGACTGTCTATGGGCCTAAAATTAGGGTCCATTAAGGTTCAAATTTCGGCCCTGTCGATTTTCTTCCAGAAAGAACTGGCTTCAGTTCCTGAAGTTCAGACGTTTGTCAAGGGGGTACTGCATATACAGCCTCCTTTTGTGCCTCCAGTGGCACCTTGGGATCTCAATGTAGTTTTGGGGTTCCTAAAATCACATTGGTTTGAACCACTCACCACTGTGGACTTAAAATATCTCACATGGAAAGTGGTAAGGCTGTTGGCCCTGGCTTCGGCCAGGCGTGTGTCAGAATTGGCGGATTTATCCTATAAAAGCCCTTATCTAATTTTTCATACGGACAGGGCAGAATTGAGGACTCATCCTCAATTTCTCCCTAAGGTTGTTTCAGCGTTTCACCTGAACCAGCCTATTGTGGTACCTGCGGCTACTAGGGACTTGGAGGACTCCAAGTTGCTGGATGTAGTCAGGGCCCTGAAAATATATGTTTCCAGGACGGCTGGAGTCAGAAAATCTGACTCGCTGTTTATCCTGTATGCACCCAACAAGCTGGGTGCTCCTGCTTCTAAGCAGACTATTGCTCGTTGGATTTGTAGTACAATTCAGCTTGCACATTCTGTGGCAGGCCTGCCACAGCCTAAATCTGTAAAAGCCCATTCCACAAGGAAGGTGGGCTCATCTTGGGCGGCTGCCCGAGGGGTCTCGGCTTTACAACTTTGCCGAGCAGCTACTTGGTCAGGGCCAAACACGTTTGCTAAATTCTACAAATTTGATACCCTGGCTGAGGAGGACCTGGAGTTCTCTCATTCGGTGCTGCAGAGTCATCCGCACTCTCCCGCCCGTTTGGGAGCTTTGGTATAATCCCCATGGTCCTTACGGAGTTCCCAGCATCCACTAGGACGTCAAAGAAAATAAGAATTTACTTACCGATAATTCTATTTCTCGTAGTCCGTAGTGGATGCTGGGCGCCCATCCCAAGTGCGGATTGTCTGCAATACTTGTACATAGTTGCTGTTACAAAAATCGGGTTTTTGTTGTTGTGAGACATCTTTTCAGAGGCTCCGCTGTTATCATGCTGTTAACTGGGTTCAGATCACAGGTTGTACGGTGTGATTGGTGTGGCTGGTATGAGTCTTACCCGGGATTCAAAATCCTTCCTTATTGTGTACGCTCGTCCGGGCACAGTATCCTAACTGAGGTTTGGAGGAGGGTCATAGGGGGAGGAGCCAGTGCACACCAGGTAGTCCTAAAGCTTAACTTTTGTGCCCAGTCTCCTGCGGAGCCGCTATTCCCCATGGTCCTTACGGAGTTCCCAGCATCCACTACGGACTACGAGAAATAGAATTATCGGTAACTAAATTCTTATTTTCTCACCAGGCTTCCCCTTGCTAAAAGCATGGTTTGTACTGTTTTCCATGTGCTCCCAGATCTTTCAAGCATGTAACATGGTCAAGAAAGTTCAGTTTGAAAAGAAACAAACATTTACTGTCATTTCTATGCAAATGAGCTTACATTAAAGCACACTCAGTCTATCTTTAAACCGATAAAAAAAAAAACAATAAGATGGGGCATGCAAAAATTGAAATAAAACTCGGTTTTGCTCCTCTCCACGGAAATCTTTAATAAAAGGCGAAAGATTTGTTCGTTCTGAAGAGAAACCAGAGCATGACCAAGATTCCACCTGTCGCCTGAGTGCCATGCCAGCAGTCCTCATTCAGCTCAAAGTGAGCACCCAATTTGAAAGAAAGAAAGCAGATTTCTCACCAGGCTTCCCCTTGCTATAAGCATGGTTTGTACTCTTTTCCATGTGCTCCCAGATCTTTCAAGCAATTAGTATGGTCAAGAAAGTTCTGCTTGAAAAGAAACAGACATTTACTGTCATTGTTATGCAAATAAACTTACATTAAATCTAAAAAGAAAGCACACTCGTTCTGTCTTTAAACTGATAAAAGAAACCCCAATAATATGGGGCATGCAAAAATTGAGATAAAACTCAGTTTTGCTCCTCTCCACGGAAATCTTTAATAAAAGGCGAAAGATTTGTTCATTCTGAAGAGAAACCAGAGCATGACCAAGATTCCACCTGTTGCCTGAGTGCCATGGAGCAGTCCTCATTCAGCTCAAAGTGAGCACCCAATTTGAAAGAAAGACAGCAGATTTCTCACCTGGCTTCCCCTTGCTACAAAACATGGTTTGTACTCTTTTCCATGTGCTCCCAGATCTTTCAAGCAATTAGTGTGGTCAAGAAAGTTCTGTTTGAAAAGAAACAAACATTTACTGTCATTTCTATGCAAATGAGCATACATTAAAGCACACTCGTTCTATCTTTAAACCGATAAAAGAAACCCCAATAAGACGGGGCATGCAAAAATTGAGATAAAACTCAGTTTTGCTCCTCTCCACGTAATTCTTTAATAAAATGCAAAAGATTTGTTCGTTCTGAAGAGAAACCAGAGCATGACCAAGATTCCACCTGTCGCCTGAGTGCCATGCCAGCAGTCCTCATTCAGCTCAAAGTGAGCACCCAATTTGAAAGAAAGAAAGCAGATTTCTCACCAGGCTTCCCCTTGCTATAAACATGGGGGGTAATTCCAAGTTGATCGCAGCAGGATTTTTGATAGCAATTGGGCAAAACCATGTGCACTGCTGGGGAGGCAGATATAACATGTGCAGAGAGAGTTAGATTTGGGTGTGGTGTGTTCAATCTGCAATCTAATTTGCAGTGCAAAAATAAAGCAGCCAGTATTTACCCTGCACAGAAACAAAATAACCCACCCAAATCTAACTCTATCTGCACATGTTATATCTGCCTCCCCTGCAGTGCACATGGTTTTGCCCAATTGCTATCAAAAATCCTGCTGTGATCAACTCAGAATTACCCCCATGGTTTGTACTCTTTTCCATGTGCTCCCAGATCTTTCAAGCAATTAGTATAATCAAGAAAGTTCTGTTTGAAAAGAAACAAACATTTACTGTCATTTCTATGCAAATGAGCTTACATTAAAGCACACTCGTTCTATCTTTAAACCGATAAAAGAAACCCCAATAAGACGGGGCATACAAAAATTGAGATAAAACTCAGTTTTGCTCCTCTCCACGGAAATCTTTAGTAAAAGGCGAAAGATTTGTTCGTTCTGAAGAGAAACCAGAGCATGACCTAGATTCCACCTGTCGCCTGAGTGCCATGCCAGCAGTCCTCATTCAGCTCAAAGTGAGCACCCAATTTGAAAGAAAGAAAGCAGATTTCTCACCAGGCTTCCCCTTGCTATAAGCATGGTTTGTACTCTTTTCCATGTGCTCCCAGATCATTCAAGCAATTAGTATGGTCAAGAAAGTTCTGCTTGAAAAGAAACAGACATTTACTGTCATTGTTATGCAAATAAACTTACATTAAAGCTAACAAGAAAGCACACTCGTTCTGTCTTTAAACTGATAAAAGAAACCCCAATAAGACGGGGCATACAAAAATTGAGATAAAACTCGGTTTTGCTCCTCTCCACGGAAATCTTTAGTAAAAGGCGAAAGATTTGTTCGTTCTGAAGAGAAACCAGAGCATGACCAAGATTTTCATCTGAAAATATGTGTTCTCCCTGCAGTTGTTGTCCCCAGATGAGAGTTCCCTTGTGCTGCCTCAGTTGAATCTCCTTTACTTGACAGAGATGTGCCTGAGCAGCGGCCCTCCCCAGCCCTATCCCAAATCATACTTATTTTGCATAGGAGATACCATGGTCATGAAGATTTTTTTCCCAGGGTGAGGTTCATTCATAGCATTCTGGATATGCTGACCCCTGTGATTTCCCCAAATGTGGGAAACTCGACTGCATTATTTGTGGTAGTGGGGGACTGTGTTTGTGCTTTCCTCTGGTCAGCTCTGGTAAAAGTCAGATTTCTTTGTCTCAGATCTTCCTCTAGCCTTGTTCTTCTTTCGAAAGTTCCCTTGTGCTGCCTCAGTTGGATCTCCTTCACTTCACAGGGGGGAACCCGAGCAGCGACCCTCCCCAGCTCTAGCCCAACTCCTACTTACCTGCCAGGTGAGATACTATGATCATGAAGGTGCTTCTACCAGGGCAAGGCTCACCCATTGCACTCTGGGTGTGCTGCTCCTGCGATTTCCCCAAATGTGGGAAACTTGACTGCATAATTTGTGTTTCCCCTGGTCGGCTCTCGTATAATTCAGATCTCTTTGTCTTAGGTCTCTCTCCAGCCTAGTTTGCTGTCTGTTTCCACTTCTCTTTTCTTGAGCTGCTCCCTTCTTTGCCCTTGCGCACTATCCTTACTTCTCCCGTCTGCTTACTTCGTGCCTTCCAACGCACAATGCGAGCTACAGGTAGTGCTGCAGGGCTCACACCCTTTTACTTGCCTTACAGAGCAGCTCTGGAGCAGTTACAGTGCCCAGCTGCTGCAAGAAATCAGCTTGAATGCTTCAGGGGCTGGGGCATAGCCAACATGAGCCCCACACCGAAGGAGGGTGGAGGTGTTTAATGCGAACTAGGGGTCATCCAAGCGCCGCAAAAGGCCGCCATGCCCTGCACGCCCCTTTTCTCTTTTCATATGCAGACGAGGGTTGAAGCCAACTTTGACCCACTGCTTGAATGACATCACCATATGCAAATCCATCTGCTGCAGGCCTTCCCCCAGGAATGCTTGCACTAGTTGTTGCATTTGGTTTGTTGTTTGGGGGTGCTTCAGTATTAGGCAGCCTTCTGCCCACCCATGTTCATCTGAAAATATGTGTTCTCCCTGCAGTTGTTGTCCCCAGATGAGAGTTCCCTTGTGCTGCCTCAGTTGAATCTCCTTTACTTGACAGAGATGTGCCTGAGCAGCGGCCCTCCCCAGCCCTATCCCAAATCATACTTATTTTGCATAGGCGATACCATGGTCATGAAGATTGTTCTCCCAGGGTGAGGTTCATTCATTGCATTCTGGGTATGCTGACCCCTGTGATTTCCCCAAATGTTGGAAACTCAACTGCATTATTTGTGGTAGTGGGGGACTGTGTTTGTGCTTTCCTCTGGTCAGCTCTGGTAAAAGTCAGATTTCTTTGTCTCAGATCTTCCTCTAGCCTTTTTATTCTCTCGAGAGTTCCCTTGTGCTGCCTCAGTTGGATCTCCTTCACTTGACAGGGGGGTGCCCGAGCAGCGACCCTCCCCAGCTCTAGCCCAACTCCTATTTACCTGCCAGGTGAGATACTATGATCATGAAGGTGCTTCTTCCAGGGCAAAGCTCATCCATTGCACTCTGGGTGTGCTGCCCCTGCGATTTCCCCAAATGTGGGAAACTTGACTGCATAATTTGTGTTTCCCCTGGTCGGCTCTCGTATAATTCAGAACTCTTTGTCTCAGGTCTCTCTCCAGCCTAGTTTGCTGTATGTTTCCACTTCTTTTTTCTTGAGCCCCTCCCTTTTATACCCTTGTGCACTATCCTGACTTCTCCTCATGTCTGCTTACTTTGTGCCTTTTAATGCACAATGCAAACTACAGGTAGTGCTGCAGGGCCCACGCCCTTTTACTTGCCTTACAGAGCAGCTCTGGAGCTTTTACAGTGCCAAGCTGCTGCAAGAAATCAGCTTGAATGCTTCAGGGGCTGGGGCATGGCCAACATGAGCCCCACACCGAAAGATGGTGGGAGTGTTTAATGCGAACTAAGGGTCATCCAAGCGCTGCAAAAGGCCGCCATGCCCTTTTCTCTGCCTTTCCAATGAAGCAAGTTTAATTTAGTAATAGGTAAAAAACCATCCTTAAAAAGGTGTTCATCAGAGACTTGGCTTTGTGGACACTTTTCAGAGAACAAATTTGTTAGCATAAAAATAAAGCCAGAAAATGAAGAGCTGTTTAATCACTCAATTGGATTTTTCTGCCAGCATATTTTTTTTCTCTGCAACCCACTGCTAAATTGTGCTTCCTAGCTATTTTTTATAAAATCACTTAATCAAATCTAACTCTGATTACATCAGAGAAGGCCAGGTACCCTACATCATAAGAGGGGGTGTGAAATTTTGACTTGTCTACTTAAAGATCACCAAAACCTGATCACTAGGTCAATTACATCCCTGGGTGGGATTGAACCACCAACCTGTTGGTTAGTAGCCAAACACACTAACTGATTGCGCCACAGAGACACTTTGCAAAAAGTACATACTGACAAAGGCTAATAAGCATTCATCTAGAACGTTTCCTAGAAAAACTTTAAAAAGTCAATAATCTGGAGAGTTTTTGTAAGATGTTTCTTAAATCAACCAACGAAGAAACACATTGGTACTTTCCCATGATGAGTGAGTGCTTCAGGATCTCTTGCACTTACATGTGCAGCAGAGTACTGCAATGGAAGCATGCTGGGCCCATAACCCAGAGGTAGGCAGATTGAAACTATCCTCTGCTATATGCATTTTTTTTTGTTAATTAAAGTAATCCAAAACTGGGATTGATATTTTGGCTCTTTTATGTTTACTTAAAGTACAATAACTTTTACCATTTTAATTTGTTTTAATAGTATATTGACAGTATTGTTTTCTTTCAAAAATCCACTTAATTTTCTTTACCCTATTATTAAAATGGTAATTGACAAAAACAAACTACATTGTCACCAGAAGAGCAGTACAAAATGTACAAGTGATATATTAAAATCATCTTTCCAGCTTGAATTTCAATGATGCATTGGGGCAACGATTTTGTGAGAAACATCTTCACCCTTAAATAAAGATTTTCTTAATTCCTTACCTGTGTGCTAATTAGATATCACCTTGTTTTCACATTAAACAGACTTCCACATGAGAAAGCAGCAAGGATGCAGTGGCGTTAATGTTTCCTGGTGTCAACCTGTATTATTTCAGTAGACATTGAAATCAGGATGCATCTTGCTGCCTTTCCAATGAAGCAAGTTTAATTTAGTAATAGGTGAAAAACCATCCCTACAAAGGTGTTAATCAGAGACTTGGCTTTGTGGACACTTTTCAGAGAACAAATTTGTTAGCATAAACATAAAGCCAGAAAATGAAGAGCTGTTTAATCACTCAATAGGATTTTTCTGCCAGCATTTTTCTTTTTCTCTGCAACCCACTGCTAAATTGTACTTCCTATCTGTTTTTTTTTTATAAAATCACTTAATCAAATCTAACTCTGATTACATCAGAGAAGGCCAGGTACCCTACACCATAAGAGGGGGTTTGAAATTTTGACTTGACTACTTAAAGATCACCAAAATCTGATCACAAGGTCAATTACGTCCCTGGGTGGGATTGAATCACCAACCTTCTGGTTAGTAGCCGGATACACTAACTGATTGCGCCACAGAGACACTTTTCTAAAATGCATACTGACAAAGGCTAATAAGCATTCATCTAGAACGTTTCCTAGAAAAACTTTAAAAAGTCAATAATCTGGAGAGTTTTTGTAAGATGTTTCTTAAATCAACCAACGAAGAAACACATTGGTACTTTCCCATGATGAGTGAGTGCTTCAGGATCTCTTGCACTTACATGTGCAGCAGAGTACTGCAATGGAAGCATGCTGGGCCCATAACCCAGAGGTAGGCAGATTGAAACTATCCTCTGCTATATGCATTTTTTTAATTAAAGTAATCCAAAACTGGGATTGATATTTTAGCTCTTTTAATTTTACTTAAAGTACAATAACTTTTACCATTTTAATTTGTTTTAATAGTATATTGACAGTATTGTTTTCTTTCAAAAATTCACTTAATTTTCTTTACCCTATTATTAAAGTGGTAATTGACAAAAACAAACTACATTGTCACCAGAAGAGCAATACAAAATGTACAAGTGATATATTAAAATCATCTTTCCAGCTTGAATTTCAATGATGCATTGGGGCAACGATTTTGTGAGAAACATCTTCACCCTTAAATATTTTCTTAATTCCTTACCTGTGTGCTAATTAGATATCACCTTGTTTTCACATTAAACAGACTTCCACATGAGAAAGCAGCAAGGATGCAGTGGCGTTAATGTTTCCTGGTGTCAACCTGTATTATTTCAGTAGACATTGAAATCAGGATGCATCTTGCTGCCTTTCCAATGAAGCAAGTTTAATTTAGTAATAGGTGAAAAACCATCCCTACAAAGGTGTTAATCAGAGACTTGGCTTTGTGGACCCTTTTCAGAGAACAAATTTGTTAGCATAAAAATAAAGCCAGAAAATAAGGAGCTGTTTAATCACTCAATTGGATTTTTCTGCCAGCATTTTTCTTTTTCTCTGCAACCCACTGCTAAATTGTACTTCCTATCTGTTGTTTTATAAAATCACTTAATCAAATCTAACTCTGATTACATCAGAGAAGGCCAGGTACCCTACACCATAAGAGGGGGTTTGAAATTTTGACTTGTCTACTTAAAGATCACCAAAATCTGATAACAAGGTCAATTACGTCCCTGGGTGGGATTGAACCACCAACCTTTCTGACCGTTCATTCTCTGTCTCCTCTCATGACTCCACCTCCCCCTCACTTCCACTAACTGTAGGGGTACCCCAAGGTTCTGTCCTTGGTCCTCTTCTCTTCTCTCTCTATACGTCCTCACTAGGTAAGCTCATTAGTTCTTTTGGTTTCCAATATCATCTCTATGCTGATGACACTCAAATCTATCTTTCCTCTCCAGACCTCTCCCCTACTCTCCTCACCCGTATCTCCAACTGTCTCTCTGCTATCTCTTCCTGGATGTCCCAGCGCTTTCTTAAACTTAACATGTCTATGACCGAGCTGATCATCTACCCTCCCTCCTGCATAACCTCACCTCCTACAATCTCATTATCTATTGATGGCACTACTATCTCCTCTACCCCCCAAGTGCGCTGTCTTGGAGTAATCCTTGACTCCTCCCTCTCCTTCAAAACACACATTCAGCACCTCTCACAAACCTGCCGTTTTCATCTAAAAAATATTTCCAGGATCAGACCCTTTCTGACCCAGGATGCTACTAAGACTCTTATCCACTCACTGGTCATCTCCAGACTGGACTGCTGTAAGCTCTTCCTGACTGGCATTCCTGACAAATACCTCTCTCCACTCCAATCTATCCTCAATGCTGCTGCCCGGCTCATTTTCCTCACCAAACGCACTACGTCCACCTCTCCTCTCTTACTAGTCCTTCACTGGCTCCCCTTCCCTTTCAGAATCTGCCCGTCCTCTTCGCTCTGCTAATGCACACCGACTCCTGCCTACGGATTACTTCCTCCTACTCCTACCTCCAAGATTTTTCACGTGCTGCACCACTTCTCTGGAATTCCCTACCTCTCCCCCTCAGACTCTCCACCTCTCTACAAAACTTCAAACGGGCTCTCAAGACCCACTTCTTCACCAAACCCAGCCAAATCTCATCCTAAACCTCTGTTCCACGCTCTCTATGTACCCCATCTGTCTCACCCCTGTCTGTCTACCCCTCCCTTTTAGAATGTAAGCTCTCACGAGCAGGGCCCTCTTCCCTCATGTGCTTACTCTTTTCTTACTTTAATAATCTTCAGCTGCACCAAATCCAGCAGTCTTCTGCCACCTGATACTTATTCCAGTGTCATCTGCTGATGTAGCTATGTTTATTTACCCTGTACTTGTCCTATATTGTCGTCAACTGTAAGTTGCTGTTTTCCTGTTTGATTATTTGTTTATGTACTCTGTAATTGGGCACTGCGGAACACTTGTGGCGCCATATAAATAAAGGATAATAATAATAATAATAAATAATATAATATATAGCAGTACGGTACAGTAGGCCACTGCTCTACCTACCTCTGTGTCATCAAGTATGCTATCCATCCATACCTGTGGTGCATTTTAGAAAAAAACATGTCTCGGCAGAGCAATCTATAAATCCATCATTTTTCAAACAGCAACAGTGGGTATTGTAATAGTCACCCAATCCATCACTTTTATAGGGTTACATGTAGAGATGAGCGCCTGAAATTTTTCGGGTTTTGTGTTTTGGTTTTGGGTTCGGTTCCGCGGCCGTGTTTTGGGTTCGAACGCGTTTTGGCAAAACCTCACCGAATTTTTTTTGTCGGATTCGGGTGTGTTTTGGATTCGGGTGTTTTTTTCCAAAAACACTAAAAAACAGCTTAAATCATAGAATTTGGGGGTCATTTTGATCCCAAAGTATTATTAACCTCAAAAACCATAATTTACACTCATTTTCAGTCTATTCTGAATACCTCACACCTCACAATATTATTTTTAGTCCTAATATTTGCACCGAGGTCGCTGTGTGAGTAAGATAAGCGACCCTAGTGGCCGACACAAACACCGGGCCCATCTAGGAGTGGCACTGCAGTGTCACGCAGGATGTCCCTTCCAAAAAACCCTCCCCAAACAGCACATGACGCAAAGAAAAAAAGAGGCGCAATGAGGTAGCTGTGTGAGTAAGATTAGCGACCCTAGTGGCCGACACAAACACCGGGCCCATCTAGGAGTGGCACTGCAGTGTCACGCAGGATGGCCCTTCCAAAAAACCCTCCCCAAACAGCACATGACGCAAAGAAAAAAAGAGGCGCAATGAGGTAGCTGTGTGAGTAAGATTAGCGACCCTAGTGGCCGACACAAACACCGGGCCCATCTAGGAGTGGCACTGCAGTGTCACGCAGGATGGCCCTTCCAAAAAACCCTCCCCAAACAGCACATGACGCAAAGAAAAAAAGAGGCGCAATGAGGTAGCTGACTGTGTGAGTAAGATTAGCGACCCTAGTGGCCGACACAAACACCGGGCCCATCTAGGAGTGGCACTGCAGTGTCACGCAGGATGTCCCTTCCAAAAAACCCTCCCCAAACAGCACATGACGCAAAGAAAAAAAGAGGCGCAATGAGGTAGCTGTGTGAGTAAGATTAGCGACCCTAGTGGCCGACACAAACACCGGGCCCATCTAGGAGTGGCACTGCAGTGTCACGCAGGATGGCCCTTCCAAAAAACCCTCCCCAAACAGCACATGACGCAAAGAAAAAAAGAGGCGCAATGAGGTAGCTGTGTGAGTAAGATTAGCGACCCTAGTGGCCGACACAAACACCGGGCACATCTAGGAGTGGCACTGCAGTGTCACGCAGGATGTCCCTTCCAAAAAACCCTCCCCAAACAGCACATGACGCAAAGAAAAAAAGAGGCGCAATGAGGTAGCTGACTGTGTGAGTAAGATTAGCGACCCTAGTGGCCGACACAAACACCGGGCCCATCTAGGAGTGGCACTGCAGTGTCACGCAGGATGTCCCTTCCAAAAAACCCTCCCCAAACAGCACATGACGCAAAGAAAAAAAGAGGCGCAATGAGGTAGCTGACTGTGTGAGTAAGATTAGCGACCCTAGTGGCCGACACAAACACCGGGCCCATCTAGGAGTGGCACTGCAGTGTCACGCAGGATGTCCCTTCCAAAAAACCCTCCCCAAACAGCACATGACGCAAAGAAAAAAAGAGGCGCAATGAGGTAGCTGACTGTGTGAGTAAGATTAGCGACCCTAGTGGCCGACACAAACACCGGGCCCATCTAGGAGTGGCACTGCAGTGTCACGCAGGATGTCCCTTCCAAAAAACCCTCCCCAATCAGCACATGATGCAAAGAAAAAGAAAAGAAAAAAGAGGTGCAAGATGGAATTGTCCTTGGGCCCTCCCACCCACCCTTATGTTGTATAAACAAAACAGGACATGCACACTTTAACCAACCCATCATTTCAGTGACAGGGTCTGCCACACGACTGTGACTGATATGACGGGTTGGTTTGGACCCCCCCCAAAAAAGAAGCAATTAATCTCTCCTTGCACAAACTGGCTCTACAGAGGCAAGATGTCCACCTCATCTTCACCCTCCGATATATCACCGTGTACATCCCCCTCCTCACAGATTATCAATTCGTCCCCACTGGAATCCACCATCTCAGCTCCCTGTGTACTTTGTGGAGGCAATTGCTGCTGGTCAATGTCTCCGCGGAGGAATTGATTATAATTCATTTTAATGAACATCATCTTCTCCACATTTTCTGGATGTAACCTCGTACGCCGATTGCTGACAAGGTGAGCGGCGGCACTAAACACTCTTTCGGAGTACACACTTGTGGGAGGGCAACTTAGGTAGAATAAAGCCAGTTTGTGCAAGGGCCTCCAAATTGCCTCTTTTTCCTGCCAGTATAAGTACGGACTGTGTGACGTGCCTACTTGGATGCGGTCACTCATATAATCCTCCACCATTCTATCAATGTTGAGAGAATCATATGCAGTGACAGTAGACGACATGTCCGTAATCGTTGTCAGGTCCTTCAGTCCGGACCAGATGTCAGCATCAGCAGTCGCTCCAGACTGCCCTGCATCACCGCCAGCGGGTGGGCTCGGAATTCTGAGCCTTTTCCTCGCACCCCCAGTTGCGGGAGAATGTGAAGGAGGAGATGTTGACAGGTCGCGTTCCGCTTGACTTGACAATTTTGTCACCAGCAGGTCTTTCAACCCCAGCAGACCTGTGTCTGCCGGAAAGAGAGATCCAAGGTAGGCTTTAAATCTAGGATCGAGCACGGTGGCCAAAATGTAGTGCTCTGATTTCAACAGATTGACCACCCGTGAATCCTTGTTAAGCGAATTAAGGGCTGCATCCACAAGTCCCACATGCCTAGCGGAATCGCTCCCTTTTAGCTCCTTCTTCAATGCCTCCAGCTTCTTCTGCAAAAGCCTGATGAGGGGAATGACCTGACTCAGGCTGGCAGTGTCTGAACTGACTTCACGTGTGGCAAGTTCAAAGGGCATCAGAACCTTGCACAACGTTGAAATCATTCTCCACTGCACTTGAGACAGGTGCATTCCACCTACTATATCGTGCTCAATTGTATAGGCTTGAATGGCCTTTTGCTGCTCCTCCAACCTCTGAAGCATATAGAGGGTTGAATTCCACCTCGTTACCACTTCTTGCTTCAGATGATGGCAGGGCAGGTTCAGTAGTTTTTGGTGGTGCTCCAGTCTTCTGTACGTGGTGCCTGTACGCCGAAAGTGTCCCGCAATTTTTCTGGCCACCGACAGCATCTCTTGCACGCCCCTGTCGTTTTTTAAAAAATTCTGCACCACCAAATTCAAGGTATGTGCAAAACATGGGACGTGCTGGAATTTGCCCATATTTAATGCACACACAATATTGCTGGCGTTGTCCGATGCCACAAATCCACAGGAGAGTCCAATTGGGGTAAGCCATTCCGCGATGATCTTCCTCAGTTGCCGTAAGAGGTTTTCAGCTGTGTGCGTATTCTGGAAAGCGGTGATACAAAGCGTAGCCTGCCTAGGAAAGAGTTGGCGTTTGCGAGATGCTGCTACTGGTGCCGCCGCTGCTGTTCTTGCGGCGGGAGTCCATACATCTACCCAGTGGGCTGTCACAGTCATATAGTCCTGACCCTGCCCTGCTCCACTTGTCCACATGTCCGTGGTTAAGTGGACATTGGGTACTACTGCATTTTTTAGGACACTGGTGAGTCTTTTTCTGACGTCCGTGTACATTCTCGGTATCGCCTGCCTAGAGAAGTGGAACCTAGATGGTATTTGGTAACGGGGGCACACTGCCTCAATAAATTGTCTAGTTCCCTGTGAACTAACGGCGGATACCGGACGCACGTCTAACACCAACATAGTTGTCAAGGACTCAGTTATCCGCTTTGCAGTAGGATGACTGCTGTGATATTTCATCTTCCTCGCAAAGGACTGTTGAACAGTCAATTGCTTACTGGAAGTAGTACAAGTGGGCTTACGACTTCCCCTCTGGGATGACCATCGACTCCCAGCGGCAACAACAGCAGCGCCAGCAGCAGTAGGCGTTACACGCAAGGATGCATCGGAGGAATCCCAGGCAGGAGAGGACTCGTCAGAATTGCCAGTGACATGGCCTGCAGGACTATTGGCATTCCTGGGGAAGGAGGAAATTGACACTGAGGGAGTTGGTGGGGTGGTTTGCGTGAGCTTGGTTACAAGAGGAAGGGATTTACTGGTCAGTGGACTGCTTCCGCTGTCACCCAAAGTTTTTGAACTTGTCACTGACTTATTATGAATGCGCTGCAGGTGACGTATAAGGGAGGATGTTCCGAGGTGGTTAACGTCCTTACCCCTACTTATTACAGCTTGACAAAGGGAACACACGGCTTGACACCTGTTGTCCGCATTTCTGGTGAAATACCTCCACACCGAAGAGCTGATTTTTTTGGTATTTTCACCTGGCATGTCAACGGCCATATTCCTCCCACGGACAACAGGTGTCTCCCCGGGTGCCTGACTTAAACAAACCACCTCACCATCAGAATCCTCCTGGTCAATTTCCTCCCCAGCGCCAGCAACACCCATATCCTCCTCATCCTGGTGTACTTCAACACTGACATCTTCAATCTGACTATCAGGAACTGGACTGCGGGTGCTCCTTCCAGCACTTGCAGGGGGCGTGCAAATGGTGGAAGGCGCATGCTCTTCACGTCCAGTGTTGGGAAGGTCAGGCATCGCAACCGACACAATTGGACTCTCCTTGTGGATTTGGGATTTCAAAGAACGCACAGTTCTTTGCGGTGCTTTTGCCAGCTTGAGTCTTTTCAGTTTTCTAGCGAGAGGCTGAGTGCTTCCATCCTCATGTGAAGCTGAACCACTAGCCATGAACATAGGCCAGGGCCTCAGCCGTTCCTTGCCACTCCGTGTGGTAAATGGCATATTGGCAAGTTTACGCTTCTCCTCCGACAATTTTATTTTAGGTTTTGGAGTCCTTTTTTTACTGATATTTGGTGTTTTGGTTTTGACATGCTCTGTACTATGCCATTGGGCATCGGCCTTGGCAGACGACGTTGCTGGCATTTCATCGTCTCGGCCATGACTAGTGGCAGCAGCTTCAGCACGAGGTGGAAGTGGATCTTGATCTTTCCCTAATTTTGGAACCTCAACATTTTTGTTCTCCATATTTTAATAGGCACAACTAAAAGGCACCTCAGGTAAACAATGGAGATGGATGGATTGGATACTAGTATACAATTATGGACGGGCTGCCGAGTGCCGACACAGAGGTAGCCACAGCCGTGAACTACCGCACTGTACTGTGTCTGCTGCTAATATATAGACTGGTTGATAAAGAGATAGTATACTCGTAACTAGTATGTATGTATAAAGAAAGAAAAAAAAACCACGGTTAGGTGGTATATACAATTATGGACGGGCTGCCGAGTGCCGACACAGAGGTAGCCACAGCCGTGAACTACCGCACTGTACTGTGTCTGCTGCTAATATATAGACTGGTTGATAAAGAGATAGTATACTCGTAACTAGTATGTATGTATAAAGAAAGAAAAAAAAACCACGGTTAGGTGGTATATACAATTATGGACGGGCTGCCGAGTGCCGACACAGAGGTAGCCACAGCCGTGAACTACCGCACTGTACTGTGTCTGCTGCTAATATATAGACTGGTTGATAAAGAGATAGTATACTCGTAACTAGTATGTATGTATAAAGAAAGAAAAAAAAACCACGGTTAGGTGGTATATACAATTATGGACGGGCTGCCGAGTGCCGACACAGAGGTAGCCACAGCCGTGAACTACCGCACTGTACTGTGTCTGCTGCTAATATATAGACTGGTTGATAAAGAGATAGTATACTCGTAACTAGTATGTATGTATAAAGAAAGAAAAAAAAACCACGGTTAGGTGGTATATACAATTATGGACGGGCTGCCGAGTGCCGACACAGAGGTAGCCACAGCCGTGAACTACTGTACTGTGTCTGCTGCTAATATATAGACTGGTTGATAAAGAGATAGTATACTCGTAACTAGTATGTATGTATAAAGAAAGAAAAAAAAACCACGGTTAGGTGGTATATACAATTATGGACGGGCTGCCGAGTGCCGACACAGAGGTAGCCACAGCCGGGAACTACTGTACTGTGTCTGCTGCTAATATATAGACTGGTTGATAAAGAGATAGTATACTCGTAACTAGTATGTATGTATAAAGAAAGAAAAAAAAACCACGGTTAGGTGGTATATACAATTATGGACGGGCTGCCGAGTGCCGACACAGAGGTAGCCACAGCCGTGAACTACCGCACTGTACTGTGTCTGCTGCTAATATATAGACTGGTTGATAAAGAGATAGTATACTCGTAACTAGTATGTATGTATAAAGAAAGAAAAAAAAAACACGGTTAGGTGGTATATACAATTATGGACGGGCTGCCGAGTGCCAACACAGAGGTAGCCACAGCCGTGAACTACCGCACTGTACTGTGTCTGCTGCTAATATATAGACTGGTTGATAAAGAGATAGTATACTCGTAACTAGTATGTATGTATAAAGAAAGAAAAAAAAACCACGGTTAGGTGGTATATACAATTATGGACGGGCTGCCGAGTGCCGACACAGAGGTAGCCACAGCCGTGAACTACCGCACTGTACTGTGTCTGCTGCTAATATATAGACTGGTTGATAAAGAGATAGTATACTCGTAACTAGTATGTATGTATAAAGAAAGAAAAAAAAACCACGGTTAGGTGGTATATACAATTATGGACGGGCTGCCGAGTGCCGACACAGAGGTAGCCACAGCCGTGAACTACCGCACTGTACTGTGTCTGCTGCTAATATATAGACTGGTTGATAAAGAGATAGTATACTCGTAACTAGTATGTATGTATAAAGAAAGCAAAAAAAACCACGGTTAGGTCACTGGTATATACAATTATGGACGGGCTGCCGAGTGCCGACACAGAGGTAGCCACAGCCGTGAACTACCGCACTGTACTGTGTCTGCTGCTAATATAGACTGGTTGATAAAGAGATAGTATACTACTAATATTATATACTGGTGGTCAGGTCACTGGTCACTAGTCACACTGGCAGTGGCACTCCTGCAGCAAAAGTGTGCACTGTTTAATTTTAATATAATATTATGTACTCCTGGCTCCTGCTATAACCTATAACTGGCACTGCAGTAGTGCTCCCCAGTCTCCCCCACAATTATAAGCTGTGTGAGCTGAGCAGTCAGACAGATATATAATATATATAGATGATGCAGCACACTGGCCTGAGCCTGAGCAGTGCACACAGATATGGTATGTGACTGACTGAGTCACTGTGTGTATCGCTTTTTTCAGGCAGAGAACGGATATATTAAATAAACTGCACTGTGTGTCTGGTGGTCACTCACTATATAATATATTATGTACTCCTGGCTCCTGCTATAACCTATAACTGGCACTGCAGTAGTGCTCCCCAGTCTCCCCCACAATTATAAGCTGTGTGAGCTGAGCAGTCAGACAGATATATATAATATTATATATAGATAATAGATGATGCAGCACACTGGCCTGAGCCTGAGCAGTGCACACAGATATGGTATGTGACTGAGTCACTGTGTGCTGTGTATCGCTTTTTTCAGGCAGAGAACGGATTATATTATGTACTCCTGGCTCCTGCTATAACCTATAACTGGCACTGCAGTAGTGCTCCCCAGTCTCCCCCACAATTATAAGCTGTGTGAGCTGAGCAGTCAGACAGATATATATAATATTATATATAGATAATAGATGATGCAGCACACTGGCCTGAGCCTGAGCAGTGCACACAGATATGGTATGTGACTGAGTCACTGTGTGCTGTGTATCGCTTTTTTCAGGCAGAGAACGGATTATAAATAAAAGTGGTGGTCACTGGTCACTATCAGCAAAACTCTGCACTGTACACTACTGAGTACTCCTAATGCTCCCCAAAATTAGTAAATCAAGTGTCTCTCTAATCTATTCTAATTCTAAACGGAGAGGACGCCAGCCACGTCCTCTCCCTATCAATCTCAATGCACGTGTGAAAATGGCGGTGACGCGCGGCTCCTTATATAGAATCCGAGTCTCGCGATAGAATCCGAGCCTCGCGAGAATCCGACAGCGTCATGATGACGTTCGGGCGCGCTCGGGTTAACCGAGCAAGGCGGGAAGATCCGAGTCGCTCGGACCCGTGAGAAAAAACATGAAGTTCTGGCGGGTTCGGATTCAGAGAAACCGAACCCGCTCATCTCTAGTTACATGCACCCACATGCTACAGCCTGTCTCAATAATTTTACTGTCACGCTGTGTGTGTTTGTGTTTTTATTTGGGTATTTTTTGTTGTTGTAGAACTACAGGTACCAGCAAGCCCGTTATTTCCCCGCCTGCTGGTACTTGAGGTTCTCCAAGTACCAGCAAGCGGGGGAGGCTTGCTGGGCCTTGTAGTTCCACAACAAAAAAACAATATTCTTTTTTTACACACATGGCTATCAGCCCGGCACCCACCACCCAGGGGTGCTGGGGACAGCCTCGGGCTTCACCCCTGGCCCTTGGGTGCCTTGAGGGGAGGAACCTCTTGATTTAAGGGGTCCCCACTCCTCCAGGGAACCCCGGCCAGGGGTGACTAGTTGGAGGGGTAATGCCAGGGCCGCAGGGACCTACATAAAAGTGTCCCCCGGCTGTGGCATTATCTCTCTGGCTAGTGGAGCCAGGTGCTGGTTTTAAAAATATAGGGGACCCCTACATCTTTTGTCCCACGTATTTTTGGAACCTGGACCGTTCTAAGAGCCCGGTGCTGGTTGTCTAAATACGGGGAACCCCTGTCCAATTTTTCCCCCAGTATTTAAATAACCAGGACCGGCTCAAAGAGCCCGAGGCTGGTTATACTAAGGAGGGGGGACCTCATGCATTTTTTTTAACCCATTCAGACCCTTCTCCTTTAAGTTAATGGAAGCCCTGGACAACAAAATTGCATTCATGTCCTCCTCCCTCACCCTTCCCAGTCCCAAACACTCTTTTTTTTTTTTCTTTAAAAATTTATAATATATAACAAGAACAATGAGCAGGCAGGCAGCGGGCATTGGCGGCATCGGACTGAGATAGAAATTAGTGGTGGAGGGCTGGGTCAGTTGATTGTGGGAGAGTTTGTAAGCCATTGGCGGTGGCAGCGGGTATCGGCTCAGAGGCAGTAGCGGGCATTGGCTAAGGGTCATCGGCAGGATTCGGCGGAAATTATGGCTGTAGTGCCTCACTAGCCACTGACCTCACCGCACGCCACTGTGGGACAGATGTAACATGCAGAGAGAGGTAGATTTGGGAGGGGGAATGTCCTAGCATAACTGTTAATTGCAGTGTAATACTGTAATTCAGCTGTGCAGCATTTGTGGCTAAATGTCAAAGAAGCCAGTATTTACCCTGCATGCAAAACAATAAATGTATTTGCACATACCTCCCAACTAACCCAATTATTGCAGGACAGTCACTTTTTTGGGAATGTCCAGCTAACCCAAACAACCCCCCCCCCCCCTGTGGGGGCCGCAGTGTCCCATTGTCATGGGGAAGGGGGGGTGGGGGTGGTAGTCTCCCTGTAGCTTTTTGCTCTGCAAATATGCACATTGTGGGTAATTCAGACCTGATCGCTAGGGTGTGTTTTTTGCATCCCTGTAATCAGGTAGTTGCCGCCTACAGCGGAAGGGAAAATTTGCTGTGCAGGTGTGTGATCACATGTGCACTAGAGCTGCACAGCTCAGCACTTACTCAGCCATTGAGGTGACGTCACAAATCCTCCCACAAAACGCCGGGTCCCTCCAGTGTTTTTCCGGATACTCCCTAGAAACATTCAGTTGCCACCCACACAAACACCCTCTTCTTGTCAATCTTCTTGTGATCTCCGGACCGTCGCACTTACGCATTGTGGCGCATACGCATGTGCAGTGCAGACCTGATTGCCAGCTGGATGAAAATAAATTGAAGCGATCTGGTATGAATAAGCCTCAATGTCTATTCACGGGAGACAGAGGGGCTGGGGCATGGCCAGCAGCTCACAGAGCACCTATAATGACAAAAATGGGAGACATGGCTCATGATCGCGATATACCTGCGAAGGTACGCCCTCTACTGATTGACAGGCAGAGGCATTCGCATTTTCTGCGGGGCACCCGGAGAAAATGTAGGCACACGCACAGGATGGACCCTGCGTATATGCCCCCATCCTCTTCATAGTTTTTGCGGTTGGAACGCTTATTACGATCCAAACTGAATTAGGCCCTATGTCTTATATACACGAGCAGTGTGAAAACATCAATCGATGGGGGTAATTCCAAGTTGATCGCAGCAGAAATTTTGTTAGCAGTTGGGCAAAACCATGTGTACTGCAGGGGAGGCAGATATAACATGTGCAGAAAGAGTTAGATTTGGGTGAGTTATTTTGTTTCTGTGCAGGGTAAATACTGACTGCTTTATTTATACACTGCAAATTAGATTGCAGTTTGAACACACCACACCCAAATCTAACTCTCTCTGCACATGTTAAATCTGCCTTCCCTGCAGTGCACATAGGTGGTCATTCCGAGATGTTCGCTCGGTAATTTTCTTCACATCGCAGAGATTTTCCGCTTAATGCGCAATGTTCACACTGCGACTGCGCCAAGTAAATTTGCTATGCAGTTAGGAATATTACTCACGGTTTTTTCATCGTTCTGGTGATCGTAATGTGATTGACAGGAAGTGGGTGTTTCTGGGCGGAAACAGGCCGTTTTAGGGGCGTGTGGGGAAAAATGCTACCGTTTCTGGGAAAAACGCGGTAATGGCTGGAGAAACGGAGGAGTGTCTGGGCGAACGCTGGGTGTGTTTGTGACGTCAAACCAGGAACGACAAGCACTGAACTGATCGCACTGGCAGAGTAAGTCTCGAGCTACTCAGAAACTGCACAGAGATGTCTTATCGCAATATTGCAAATCTTTCGTTCGCAATTTTAAGATGCTAAGATTCACTCCCAGTAGGCGGCGGCTTAGCGTGTGCAATGCTGCTAAAAGCAGCTTGCGAGCGAACAACTCGGAATGAGGGCCATGGGGGGTAATTCTGAGTTGATCGCAGCAGGATTTTTGTTAGCAGTTGGGCAAAACCATGTGCACTGCATTTACGAACAGATGATTTTTTATATAAATTTTAAAATGTTAGTAAATGTGTGTTTTTTTTTCAACCTGGAAGCCCAACATCGATTAAGATCGATCTTAAATAGACCCCTGGGTTTTAAGGATAACCATGGTTGAGTCCAATGGTTAATTCACATTGACCGAAGTTCTAATTAAGTCACCTGTGCTCAAGCATGATATCCTTAAAATCTGGATTGCAATGACAGCATTTGGGAACTATGCCTAAGGGTTTAATTTTTACATTTATCCACTGACAATAAATCTACCTACAATATCCCTGTAACTGTTATGATTACAGTATTTCACTAAATAATTTAATTTGCTGAACCTTCTGTAAAAAGAAATATTAAGATGCTGTAATTCCCAGATGCAGCAAATTTGTTAGCTAGTGGGCAAAACCATGTGCACTGCAGGGATGGGGGGGGGGGGGGCAGATATAACATTTGCAGAGAGATTTAGGTGGGTTATATTGTTTGTGTGCAGGGTAAATACTGACTGTTTTGTTTTTACACTGCAATTTAGATTTCAGTTTGAACACACCGCACCAAAATCTAACTCTCTCTGCACATATTATACACCCCCCCCCTCCTGCAGTGTACATGGTTTTAGCTAATAAATTTGCTGCTGTGATCAGATCTGAGTTAAGCCCTATGTATTTGGCACTGGCAAAGGGTTAGAGGCCTTGCTGTAGAGCTCACACCTTTCTTATCATGCATTGCAATATTTCCTATGTCCTGATGTTGTGCTCTCTGCTCCATCCAAGTAAACAGCAATGTAGCGTGGCTATCAAAGAGCGTGAAGATTGCAGATTTCCTGGGATTAATGCTAAAGAATGCTATTCCAGAGGCTGCTACTTTAATTCAAGTGTCACTGGGGTTAAATGGTGTTTTTACCTTAAAAACACAGGTAGAGTATATAGTACAGTGGTAGAGTGGGAGCATGTAGTGCTATTGATTACAGATTTGATGGAGCTTAAACATGGATAAGGTCCATAGCTCTAAAGAGTTTATCTTGTGTATCCTTTATTCTTAGTCATGGTCAGATAAGATTAGAAAATACCATTTAAGTGGAAATTTCCTGTTAGCTGTTTTTCAGTTTGCTCAACTGTCTGATTAACTGGTCCTAAAAAAGGACCAAAGGAGCTAAATTGCCCTGTGATCTAGCTAAATTGCCCCAGTTAAAAAAAAAAAAAACTAAGCTGCTGTAATTCCTGGATGTTTCCTTAATCAACAGGAAGTGACAAGAAACAATGTAATGTGGAACCGTACAGCAGAAGGGATTGCGGCTACCCCACAATAAGTGCAGCGGAATGTAAGAAGAGGAATTGTTGCTTTGACTGCAGCATTCCCAGGGTTAACTGGTGTTTCTTCAAGTCACAAGGTATGGAGCTGCTGTATAGTTACTCGCAAGTCAGTAGTTGTATAATGCTCACACCTGTTAAGCTGGATACACACAGAATGCCCTACACAGGGGGTGAAATGAGCGCCCCCACACCCCCCGTACGCTCAGCACACATCACGCTGTGCTGAGCGGGGGGAGAGATGTGTGCTGAGCAGTTCGCTCAGCACACATCTCTCCCCAAAATCGGGCCGTGAATATGGACCTTTAAACTGGATCCACACTTAGATTATCTGTCCAATTTTTTTTTCTAGTTGAAACAAAATTATGCTAATATGTGGCAGCAAATGACAATTGACCATTTGCTCACAAACACTCGAAAACATCCAAAAATGGTCATTTAGATAAATTGGTTAAATCCATTTCATTTAGCTAATTTATCCAAACTACCTTTATTGTATCTTTGTGGGTGAATGATGTGTGGGTCAGTGTTGAGGGTGGTGGAGGAGATGGGTAATAGGCACAGCAGGGTGTGGACAGTCAAATAGTGTGCTTAGAGGTTCAGAGTCATTGTATGAGACTCTGGCAACAGTGACTTGATGAGTCTGGTGTCCATAGGGTGGGACGCACTAACCTTTTTATGCTATTGAAATAGTTCTCCTCCTGACCGACGCAGTTCCTTGCTCTGAGGTTGGTGTATTGTCCTGTTGCAGCGCCTCTCCACTGTGGTCACAGTGAGCTGTGTGGTGTTGCTGGCGCATGCCAATCTCCCCCCAACCTCCCTCTGGCATTTCAGACTTACGTACGCATGATGGGATCTTGTATGATATGCGCGTGTGCTGTAGAGATGAAAGTGGCGGTGAGGAGGCAGATCGTGAGATGGGGAAACTTTGTGGACTGTTAGCGAAGGGGAGCACTGGGCAATCTGAGTTGCAAAGAGGGCAGCAGAAGAGGTTATTGCATGTGCACTGGTAACAGGTCCATCCTTGGTGGCTAGCCTCAGTGGTAAAGGGGTACATGAGCTAGTGTCCCTTGGTCAGCCATGTACCATGGCCACCTGCCTACCTCCTATATATTCTCCCTAATCTGTCACTTTGTTACGGTCTGCTGCTGGCACTGGTGTATCGTCCTGCAGATGCCGTCTCCGCCCATTGCTGTGACTTCCCCCAGAGTTAGCCACACAGAGTGACAGATCTGGGAAAATATATAGGAGATCATTACTTTCACTTGCAGCCTACCTTATTTTTTGCAGCCTAGCATGCTCCTGACCCCATCTCTCACTAATACTTTTACAACATTCATGAACTCATCTTAAGGTTTCTTTATTATTCAGTCACACTGTCTTGGATCCAAACCATTTCCTGTGGCATTGCAGTCAAACAATTGAGCTATTTACCCTTGCATAGAAAGGTATAATCTAAGCTAGAGAATTCTATTTGGAGCTCACCTTGTACTTTGTGAAGAAATAATCAGCATTGTGGCTGAGCAGATATATGGAGTTTGTGGCTGCACACTGCATTGATCTGCTGAGTTGCAATGCTAATAATTTTTTTTTGCAAAGTACCAATAGCTTCATATAATGTTCACAATTTTTATGCAGGATCAAGTAGCTCAATGGGTAGGGTGTTTGATTAGAATTCAACAGGTTATAGGTTTGAATCCTGGGTATGGTAGTTTGAGGTGTTATTTAATAAAGTGTGTTTATATATTAGTCACACATGGCTTACTTGTACAAATGGCATGTCACCAGTTAGTGCTGACTGCTGATATGCCATTTGCACAAGCAAGCCATGTGTGACTGTATATGCATTTAAGGAGGGCCCCCCGGCAATACCACAAACCATTGAGTGTCAAGTATACTAGATATATCTTCATATCTCATGTGCTTTCTCTGAGACCAATCTTGTTATGCCCCTTCCCCACGAGGCATGCGCCTTTTGTCCATATTGCAAAAATAGTGGGGGGGGGGGGGCATATAATTCTCTGTCACAGGGCACTAAAAAGTCTAGTTATGGCTCTGGTATGCATTATGTAATCTGGCAGACCATCTCTCCAACACTGGCTGGTTGGAATAGAAATCCGGTTATCTATGTGAGCAAATGACCATCAACGATTTACTCTCAAACACTAGAAAATGGACAAAAATGGTCCCCTAAACAAATTGGTTAAATTTGGGGTTTAACCAATTTGTGTAATGACCATTTTTGACCACTTTTCTAGTGTTTGGGAGCAAATGGTTAATTGACATTTGCTCCTATACATTACCAGATTTTTATTCCATCCATCCAGACTGGATAGATAGCCTGACAGATAATTGTGTAGTGTACGCCCAGGATAACTGTCAGTTATGCTTTCTTTTATGATGGCACACAAATGGGTGGGCAGATCCAGGGCACGCACTGCCCACTCATGCATAGTTGTCAACTGATGTGAAGTACCAGGGGGCAATCTCAGTTATAAAGAAAAGTATCTGGAAATTGTCCCTAGTTTAATAAAAAAAAAAAAAAAATGATCAACTCCATTTATTTAGTATGATATCCCAGGTGATAGGATGCCGGCAGTCAGAATAACATGCTTTATTAAATAACACATCTCAAACTACAATACCCAGGATTCAAACCTATAACCTGTTGAATTCTAATCAAACACCCTACCCATTGAGCTATTTGATCCTGCATAAAAATTGTGAACATTATATGAAGCTATTGGTACTTTGAAAAAAAAAAGTATCAGCATTGCAACGCAGCAGATCCATGCAGTTTGCAGCCACACACTACATGTATCTGCTCAGCCACAATGCTGATTATTTCTTCACAAAGTACAAGGTGAGCTCCAAATAGAATTCTCTATCTTAGAATTATACTTTTCTATGCCAAACCTAGAAGTCGGGCCCCCCACCCTGGGATCCCCCAGAGGGAGGCCCGCCCCGTCATGCGGCAGGCTTGTCCGTTTTGGAAGCAGGCTGACGGGCAGCCCAGGCTTGCTTCAGTCTGGGCTTGGCAGGTCTGGAAGCATGAGCTTGCTTTGGGTATGCCTGACCATGGGTACGCTTTACCTGGAGGATGAAAGGGCCAAGGGAAAGTACTTTTAGCCTTCTGCGTGGTAGGAGTCATACTAGGTAGGCAAGTTGTTTTAGCAGTAGCCAGATCAGCTACAATCTTATTGAGGTCTTCTCCAAAGAGAGTGTCTCCCTTGAAAGGAAGCACCTCCAGGGTTTTCTTGGAATCCATATCCACCGACCAGGATCTCAACCAGCTGTATCAAGTATTACCTTGGAACTGGCTCTCCACTCCCCATTATCTGGTTATCATGACTTCCTCCGCCAGTTTCCAGACTCGCTTGCTGAAGCTCGGCCACTTCTTCCTAGCAGCAGGCTCCTGGATCACTGGGCAGCAGAGGTGCTTGGGAGCCGGATGGGGGAGGAGCAATCAGGCAGGCAGCCTTTGGCTCCCACACACACACACACACACACACACACACACACACACACACACCAAAAAAGAACATATCCCAGTTTAACATAACGCTATGTAGTGCAAGGTATGGAGCTGGTCACTTGTATCAGACCTCTGACATTTGCCTTTTCACCCATATTGCATACTTTTTCTTGCAGGTTGTGTCTTAATTCAAGAAGTGTTCTAAGTACTTCAGCTTAGTATCTTTACTGACCCCTCTTTACCCCACACTACATAACTGACCCCTCTATACCCTACACTACATCACTGACCTTTCTATAACCATCACTGCATTACTGACCCCTCTTTACAGTACACTGACCTCTATATACCTGCTAGTACATCCCTGATGCCTATATTCCCTACGCTACATCCCTGACACCTCTATTCCCTACGCCACATCCCTGATGCCTCTATTCCCTACGCCACATCCCTGACGCCTCTATTCCCTACGCCACATCCCTGACGCCTCTATTCCCTACGCCACATCCCTGACGCCTCTATTCCCTACGCCACATCCCTGACGCCTCTATTCCCTACGCCACATCCCTGACGCCTCTACTTCCTACGCCACATCCCTGACACCTCTATTCCCTACGCTACATCCCTGACGCCTCTATTCCCTACGCTACATCCCTGACGCCTCTATACAGTACAATGCATTACTGATGATCCCTCTAGACCATACATCCTCATTACATCAGAGAGATAGTGAAACACTGGAAAATATAAGGGTATAAGTGGACTACAGAAACTGATGCTCTAAACAAAGGAGAGAGAGAGAGAGTAAAGCACAAGGGAAAGTGGGCAATTGGAACACCATAGAGAGAGGAGAGATAGAAATGCCTGAAAAAGTAAAGGGGGTTGGGTATGGCATCCGGCGCTCGGGATTCCAGCGGTCACATGATCCCCAATCCTAATACTAACCCTCTGGGGGGGGTGGCGGATAGGGCTAACCCTCAGGGGGTGGCAGCTAGGGCTACCTCCCCCCCCATCCTAGTGCCTTCCCTTACACCACCTCCCCTGGTCCGACTCCTAACCCTCCCTCCAATACTCACCTTCGGGATGTTGGCTGTCTGTGTGCCGGCACCAGTCTCCCAAGTGGTGTCAGGATTCCAACATCGGTCAAATACCGTCTGCCGGGATGGTAAATGTATCCTGAGGACAGGTAGTGAGTGTGGAGGGATAGGTGGTTCAGTAAAATGTAACGGCTCAAACTGCGATCATTCACTGATAAATTGATTTATAGCACTCCCTTTTTAACCATTGCAATTATAAAAGCAATGTTTTTTAAACTTTTAAATAAAGCTTGTTAGCATCCCCAGCACACTGTATATGCTGGGAGATGTAGTTCTCAATATGAAAACATTTAATTACTGTATGAACTCTAATCCCCCAACTGAAACCTGGATGGTGCCCCTGGCAAGTGACATCCTGGCCAAGGGGTAGATACGCCCCAGAGGGTCAGGGCCAGCAACAGAAATCTTGGGCCCCAGTACACTGATATCTCTGGGGCCCCCTTAACCCCCCCTTAACTTGGCAGAGGGATCTTTAAAAAAAAAATGGAGCCTTTGACTCGGACCGTCAGTGAGGCCGGCAGGTGGTTTTCATACTGGGCTATCCAGCTCTTCGGTGGCGGTGGCAGGGACATTCAGAAAAGGGCCAGCACAGCAACATGCATAATAATGGCAATACAGTATGGACCACAGGGACTGGACAAAGTGATGGGGTAAAAGGAGGGGGGAGGGTTTAGTTGGCCTGTTGACACTGCAGCATACTTACGACTGCAAGGGATATAGGACTCTTGAGTTCACGGGCCAATTTCATGGCAGTCTCGGATAGGAGGGCATTGTGGATTCACCAAGGGAATGCTGATGCTGACTCCAAGAAGAAAGGGAGTCTCTTCCCTATGAAGGTGAAGCCTTGTTTGGCGACGGCCTAGTTAATTTGATCTCGGCAGCTCCCGCAGGTAAGTCAACATTCTTGCCCTATGTTCCCTCTCAACGGATGAAGACGCATCATTATCTACCACAGTCATTTTGGCCCAATAGATATGCAAGAAGTTAAGATTCCCCTTTCTTTGCAGGTAGAGGAAGGAGAAGGAAGAGGTCTGTAGCCTCTTCAAGATCGCAGGAGCAGAGATTGTCCTCTGCTTCTGCCAAATCCACTGCATGACGCTGGGGCTTTCTTGCAGGATCCCACACCAGTGGGGGCACGTCTAAAACTCTTCAGTCAGTTCTGGATTCATTCAGACCTGGACTTGTGGGTTTTACAAATAGTGTCCCAAGGGTACAAACTGGGGTTTCAAGACGTTCCCCCTCACCGATTGTTCAAATTGGCCTTAGTCAGCAGGGAGAAGGTTTTTATTCAAGCCTCTTCGTGGTCCCGAAGCCGGACGGCTCAGTCAGACCAATCTTAAATCTGAAATCCCTCAATTTCTTCCTAAAGAAATTCAATTTCAAGATGGAATCTCTCAGGGTAGTGATCTCCAGTCTGGAGGAAGGAGATTTCATGGTTTTGGTAGACATAAAGGATGCCTACTTACATGTTCCCATTTAGCCACTGCATCAAGCTACCTAAGGTTTGCAATTCAGGATTGTCATTACCAATTTCAGACATTGCCGTTTGGTCTGTCCACGGCTCCGAGGATTTTCACCAGGGTGATGGCGGAAATGATGGTTCTCCTTCGCAAGCAAGGAGTCACAATTATCCCGTACTTGGATGAGCTCCTGATAAAGGCGAGATCCAGGGACCAGTTGGTGCAAAACATTGCACTCTCCCTGACAGTTCTTCAACAACATGGTTGGATCCTACACTTGCCAAAATCGCAGTTGGTCCCAATGACGCGGTAGTTGTTTTTGGGAGTCATACTGGACACAGAAGAGGTTTTCTTCCAGTGGAAAGGCTATGGAGATCCAGAGTCTGGTCAAACAAATTCTGAAACCAGCAAGAGTGTTAATCCATCAATGCATTCGGTTGCTGGGGAAGATGGTTGTGGCCTACGAGGCCATTCAGTTTGGCAGGTTCCATGCCAGAGTGTTCCAGTGGGACCTGTTGGACAAGTGGTCCGGATCCCACCTACACAAGCACCGGAGGATAATCCTGTCTTCCAAGACCAGAATCTCACTCCATTGGTGGCTGCACAGTTCTCACATCCTAGAGGGGCGATGGTTCGGGATCCAGGACTGGATCCTAGGGACCACAGATGCAACCCTCCGAGGCTGGGGAGCAGTCACACAGGGGGAAAATGTCCAAGGAAGATGGTCAAGTCAGGAAAGTTGTCTCCACATAAATGTTCTGGAGTTAAGGGCCATTTAATAACTGCAGACACAGTACACACTGGGACGGGTGCCCAGCATCCTCTACAGACTAAGAGAAAAGGATTTACCGGTAGGTATTAAAATCCTAGTTTCTCTAACGTCCTAGAGGATGCTGGGGACTCCGTAAGGACCATGGGGATAGACGGGCTCCACAGAGCTCATGATCTTCACTGAGGTAACGCACAGCACTGCAGCTGTGCGCCATTGCTCCCATACACCTCACATACTCCGGTCACTGTAAGGGTGCAGGGCGCAGGGGGGGCACCCTGGGCAGCAATATAAACCTCTTTTTGGCAAAAATATAACATATATACAGCTGGGCACTGTATATATGTATGAGCCCCCGCCAATTTTACAGTTTAAGCGGGACAGAAGCCCGCCGCAGAGGGGGCGGGGCTTCTCCCTCAGCACTCACCAGCGCCATTTTTTCTCCACAGCACCGCTGAGAGGAAGCTCCCCGGACTCTCCCCTGCTTATAGCACGGTAGAGAAGAGGGTTTAAAAGAGAGGGGGGGGGGGCACAAAATTCGGCGCAAATTACATACAGCAGCGCTACTGGACAAACATTAAGTTACTGTGTTATTCCTGGGTTATTAAGCGCTGGGGTGTGTGCTGGCATACTCTCTCTCTGTCTCTCCAAAGGGCCTTGTGGGGAAACTGTCTTCAGAAAAAGCATTCCCTGTGTGTGTGGTGTGTCGGTACACGTGTGTCGACATGTCTGAGGAAGAAGGCTATATTAGAGAAGAGCGGGAGCAAATGAATGTGGTGTCTCCGCTGACACCTGATTGGATGGATATGTGGAATGCTTTAAATTCTAGTGTAAACTCATTGTACAAAAGATTAGACAAGGCTGAAGCTTTGGGACAGTCAGGGTCTCAACCCATGCCTGATCCTATGTTGCAGGGACTGTCAGGGTCTCATAAGCGCCCACTATCCCAGATTGTTGACACAGATACCGACATGGATTCTGACTCCAGTGTCGATTACGATGATGCAAAGTTACAGCCAAAATTGGCAAAATCCATTCGATATATGATTATGGCAATAAAAGATGTTTTGCACATCACAGAGGAACCCCCTGTCCCTGACAAGAGGGTACATATGTACAAGGGAAAGAAGCCTGAGGTAACCTTTGAGGGGGTCACACGAGCTGAACGAGTTATGTGAAAAAGCTTGGGAATCTCCAGATAAAAGACTGCAGATTTCCAAAAGGATTCTTATGGCGTATCCTTTTCCATCAACGGATAGGTTACGATGGAAATCCTCCCCTAGGATGGACAAAGCATTAACACACACAGCTACAGTTGGAAGATCAATTTTTTTACCTTATGTTCCCTCACAGCATAAGAAAGCTCCGCATTATCAAATGCAGTCCTTTCGGTCACAAAGAAACAAGAAAGTGCGAGGTGCGTCCTTTCTTGCCAGAGGTAGGGGCAGAGGAATAAAGCTGCACAACACAGCTAGTTCCCAGGAACAGAAGTCCTCCCCGGCCTCTACAAAATCTACCTCATGACGCTGGGGCTCCACTGGCAGAGTCCGGCCCATGTGATGTCATGCAGCTGCTCTGACCATGCCTCCTGTTTCTCCGTTGCCGACCCCATTTTGAAACCGTGCCCCCGCACCGCTCCATCTCCGACTTGGAAATGGAGTGTTTTTTGACCCCCCTCCCCCCCCCTTCACCAATTCACAGGCAGAGGCGATCGCATTATCTGCGGGGTGCTGCAGAAAATGCAGGCGGATGCGTATGCTCTTAGCAGTTTTTGCAGTTGGATTGCGATCCAACCTGAATCAGGCCCCATTACCTATCACAATGCACTGCGGGCAGTACAAAATGGGGTTAATATAGGAGAAAAAACCCCAGAGCTGTGCTCCTTAACTGTCCCTGGTGGCTAGTGGAGCGGCTGCCCAGTAATCGGTGTCCACGCCAGTGCGCACACGGCCCGCCCCCATCAGCGGCCTCATGATCCCGGAGGGCGGTGTGTGTGTGACTGACCTTAGGAAGAAACCGGAGCCTCCGCTGCAGTGACCCAGCAACCGGGGCACGGGAGTATACTGCGCCACTGGGAGTGATGGAGCTGCAGTAAAGAGGTCTATTAGACCTAGCCTGCTGCAGCCCTTGTAGATTCTTATAAAAAAAGTTCTTCTTTTCTTGCCAAAATTAATAGCTAAGAATAGGCTGCCTGAGGCAGCCCCCTGTTAAGTGGCCTGCTACTGAAGGCACCAACTACAAACTGAGCTCCCTGTTCATGGAAGCGAGGTTATAGAGGAGGGGGCGCTGAGCATCTTGGGAACAGTCAAAAGCTTTGAGCCTGTTGGTGCCTCAGATCAAGATCCTACTCTACACCCCAATGTGAATCCTTGTGGAGTCCAGTGTACCCCACAGAAGAAATGTATGTGTCACACCCATTGGCAGCAACATTAGAATAGCTGCTGATGGGCACAATTGAGAAAGGAAGGGGGAAAAACATTTGAATCCAGCACATATATGTAATTTGAATATGTAATTTGTACCTTCCTACTTTAAAATGTAATGGATGAACCTCACCCTGTGAGAACTATGATTTTTCTCCCAAACGAAGGACACTAGAAGGAAAATTTTAAAGCCTCCTGTTAGGGCTTCATCTACACGGCATAGCCCTGAATTTTCCAATGCGTAGCTCTTTGCAAAAGAGAGATATTGGCAAGGAAAAGCTGTCTTGTACCTTTGCATTTTTCTCCCAAACGAAGGACACTAGAAAGAAAATTTTAAAGCCTCCTGTTAGTGCTTCATCTACACGGTATAGCCCTGAATTTTCCAATGCGTAGCTCTTTGCAAAAGAGAGATATTGGCAAGGAAAAGCTTTCTTGTACCTTTGCATTTTTCTCCCAAGCGAAGGACACTAGAATGAAAATTTTAAAGCCTACTGTTAGTGCTTCATCTACACGGTATAGCCCTGAATTTTCCAATGCGTAGCTCTTTGCAAAAGAGAGATATTGGCAAGGAAAAGCTGTCTTGTACCTTTGCATTTTTCTCCCAAACGAAGGACACTAGAAAGAAAATTTTAAAGCCTCCTGTTAGGCCATCATCTACATGGCAAAGCCCTGAATTTTCCAATGCGCAGCTCTTTGCAAAAGAGAGATATTGGCAAGGAAAAGCTGTATTATACCTTTGCATTTTTCTCCCAAACGAAGGACACTAGAAGGAAAATTTTAAAGCCTCCTGTTAGGGCTTCATCTACACGGCATAGCCCTGAATTTTTCCAATGCGTAGCTCTTTGCAAAAGAGAGATATTGGCAAGGAAAAGCTGTCTTGTACCTTTGCATTTTTCTCCCAAACGAAGGACACTAGAATGAAAATTTTAAAGCCTCCTGTTAGGGCTTCATCTACATGGCATAGCCCTGAATTTTTCAATGCGTAGCTCTTTGCAAAAGAGAGATATTGGCAAGGAAAAGCTGTCTTGTACCTTTGCATTTTTCTCCCAAACGAAGGACACTAGAAAGAAAATTTTAAAGCCTCCTGTTAGGCCATCATCTACACGGCATAGCCCTGTAGCAAAATTAATGTGGTGTCTCCGCCGACAGCTGATTGGATGGATATGTGGAATGTTTTAAATGCTAGTGTAAACTCATTGCACAAAAGATTAGACAAGGCTGAAGCTTCGGGACAGTCAGAGTCTCAACCCATGCCTGATCCTATGTCGCAGGGACTGTCAGGGTCTCATAAGCGCCCACTATCCCAGATTGTTGACACAGATACTGACACGGATTCTGACTCCAGTGTCGATTACGATGATGCAAAGTTACAGCCAAAATTGGCAAAATCCATTCGATATATGATTATGGCAATAAAAGATGTTTTGCACATCACAGAGGAACCCCCTGTCCCTGACAAGAGGGTACATATGTACAAGGGAAAGAAGCCTGAGGTAACCTTTCCCCCCTCACACGAGCTGAACGAGTTATGTGAAAAAGCTTGGGAATCTCCAGATAAAAGACTGCAGATTTCCAAAAGGATTCTTATGGCGTATCCTTTCCCATCAATGGATAGGTTAAGATGGGAATCCTCCCCTAGGGTGGACAAAGCATTAACACGCTTATTCAAGAAGGTAGCCCTCCCGTCCCAGGATACGGCTACCCTCAAAGAGTCTGCTGACCGCAAACAGGAGATAACCCTGAAGTCCATTTATACACATTCGGGTACCTTACTCAGACCGGCAATTGCGTCGGCCTGGGTGTGTATGTGTAGTGCTGTAGCAGCATGGACGTATACCTTATCTGAGGGGATGGATACCCTAGATAAGGATACTATTTTATTGACCCTGGGGCATATAAGAGATGCTGTCCTATATATGTGTGTATGCAAAGTACAGGTGGTGCTGCAGGGCTCACACCCTTTTACTTGTTTTGTAGAGCAACTCTGGAGCTGTTACTGGATCCATCTGCTGCAGGCCTTCACCCAGGAATGCTTGCACTAGTTGTTGCATTTGGTTTGTTGTTTGGGGGTGCTTCAGTATTAGGCAGCCTTCTGCCCTCCCACATTCATCTGAAAATGTGTTCTCCCTGCAGTTGTTGTCCCCAGATGAGAGTTCCCTTGTGCTTCCTCAGTTGAATCTCCTTAACTTGACGGGGGTGTGCCCGAGCAGCCGCCCTCCACAGCCCTATCCCAACACATACTTATCTTGCATATGAGATCTCTTGATCATGAAGATAGTTCTCACAGGGTGAGGTTCATCCATTACATTTTAAAGTAGGAAGGTACAAATTACATATTCGAATTACATATATGTGCTGGATTCAAATGTTTTCCCCCTTTCCTTTCTCAATTGTGCCCATCAGAAGCTATTCTAATGTTGCTGCCAATGGTTGTGACACATTTTTTTCTTCTGTGGGGTACACTGGACTCCACAAGGATTCACATTGGGGTGTAGAGTAGGATCTTGATCTGAGGCACCAACAAGCTCAAAGCTTTTGACTGTTCCCAAGATACTCAGCGCCCCCTCCTCTATAACCTCGCTTCCATGAACAGGGAGCTCAGTTTGTAGTTGGTGCCTTCAGTAGCAGGCCACTTAACAGGGGGCTGCCTAAGGCATCCTATTCTTAGCTATTAATTTTGACAAGAAAAGAAGAACTTTTTTAATAAGAATCTACAAGGGCTGCAGCAGGCTAGGTCTAATAGACATATTTACTGCAGCTCCATCACTCCCAGCGGCGCAGTATACTCCCGTGCCCCGGTTGCTGGGTCACTGCAGCGGAGGCTCCGGTTTCTTCCTAAGGTCAGTCACACATGCACCGCCCTCCGGGATCACGAGGCCGCTGATGAAAGGGTGGTAAGGGGCTTCTGTGCCCACACTATACCGTGATCCAGCGTGGCTGTAGGGGGCGGGCCGTGTGCGCACTGACGTGGACACTGATTACTGGGCAGCTGCTCCACTAGCCACCAGGGACAGTTAAGGAGCACAGCTCTGGGGTTTTTTCTCCTATATTAACCCCATTTTGTACTACCCGCAGTGCATTGTGATAGGTAATAGGGCCTAATTCAGGTTGGATTGCAATCGCAATAAGCAATCCAACTGCAAAAATTGCTAAGAGCATACGCATCCGCCTGCATTTTCTGCGGCACCTCGCAGATAATGCGATCGCCTCTGCCTGTCAATCGGTGCAGGGGGGGGGGAGGGGGGTCAACAACACTCCATTTCCAAGTCGGAGATGGAGCGGTGCGGGGGCAGGGTTTCAATATTGGGTCGGCAACTGAGAAACAGGAGGCGTGGTCAGAGCGGCTGCATGACATCACATGGGCCGGACTCCGCCAGTGGAGCCCCAGCGTCATGCAGTAGATTTTGTAGAGGCCGGGGAGGACTTCTGTTTCTGGGAGCTAGCTGTGTTGTGCAGCTTTTTTCCTCTGCCCCTACCTCTGGCAAGAAAGGACGCACCTCGCACTTTCTTGTTTCTTTGTGACCGAAAGGACTGCATTTGATAATGAGGAGCTTTCTTATGCTGTGAGGGAACATAAGGTAAAACATTTGATTTTCCAGCTGTAGCTGTGCGTGTTAATGCTTTGTCCATCCTAGGGGAGGATTCCCATCGTAACCTATCCGTTGATGGGAAAGGATACGCCATAAGAATCCTTTTGGAAATCTGCAGTCTTGTATCTGGAGATTCCCAAGCTTTTTCACATAACTCGTTCAGCTCGTGTGAGGGGGGAAAGGTTACCTCAGGCTTCTTTCCCTTGTACATATGTACCCTCTTGTCAGGGACAGGGGGTTCCTCTGTGATGTGCAAAACATCTTTTATTGCCATAATCATATATCGAATGGATTTTGCCAATTTTGGCTGTAACTTTGCATCATCGTAATCGACACTGGAGTCAGAATCCGTGTCGGTATCTGTGTCAACAATCTGGGATAGTGGGCGCTTATGAGACCCTGACAGTCCCTGCGACATAGGATCAGGCATGGGTTGAGACCCTGACTGTCCCAAAGCTTCAGCCTTGTCTAATCTTTTGTGCAATGAGTTTACACTAGCATTTAAAACATTCCACATATCCAATCAGGTGTCGGCGGAGACACCACATTCATTTGCTCCCGCTCCTCTCTAATATAGCCTTCTTCCTCAGACATGTCGACACACGTGTACCGACACACCACACACACAGGGAATGCTTTTTCTGAAGACAGTTTCCCCACAAGGCCCATTGGAGAGACAGAGAGAGAAAGTATGCCAGCACACACCCCAGCGCTATATAACCCAGGAATAACACAGTAACTTAATGTTTGTCCAGTAGCGCTGCTGTATGTAAATTGCGCCGAATTATGTGCCCCCCCTCTCTTTTCAACCCTCTTGTCTACCGTGGTATAAGCAGGGGAGAGTCTGGGGATCTTCCTCTCAGCGGTGCTGTGGAGAAAAAATGGCGCTGGTGAGTGCTGAGGGAGAAGCCCCGCCCCCTCGGCGGCGGGCTTCTGTCCCGCTTAAACTGTAAAATTGGCAGGGGCTCATACATATACAGTGCCCAGCTGTATATATGTTATATTTTTGCCAAAAAGAGGTTTATATTGCTGCCCAGGGCGCCCCCCCTGCGCCCTGCATCCTTACAGTGACCGGAGTATGTGAGGTGTATGGGAGCAATGCTGCACAGCTGCAGTGCTGTGCGTTACCTCAGTGAAGATCATGAACTCTTCTGCCGCCTCTGAAGTCTTCTTTTCTTCTCATACTCACCCGGCTTCTATCTTCTGAATCTGCGAGTGGGATGGCGGCGCGGCTCTGGGACGGACGGCGAGGGTGAGATCCTGCGTACCAATCCCTCTGGAGCTAATGGTGTCCAGTAGCCTAAGAAGCAGGACCTTGCAACTCAGAGAGTAGGGCTGCTTCTCTCCCCTCAGTCCCTCGATGCAGGGAGTTTGTTGCCAGCAGTGCTCCCTGAAAATTAAAAACCTAACAAAATACTTTCTGTCAGAAAGCTCAGGAGAGCTCCTGAAAAGCACCCTGTCTCCACTGGGCACAGTATCAAACTGAGGTATGAAGGAGGGGCATAGAGGGAGGAGCCAGTGCACACCCAGAACTAAAGTCTTTCTTAAAGTGCCCATGTCTCCTGCGGAGCCCGTCTATCCCCATGGTCCTTACGGAGTCCCCAGCATACTCTAGGACATTAGAGAAACTAGAATTTTAATACCTACCGGTAAATCCTTTTCTCTTAGTCCGTAGAGGATGCTGGGCACCCGTTCTAGTGTGTACTGTGTCTGCTGTTATTAAATGGCCCTTAACTCCAGAACATTTATGTGGAGACAACTTTCCTGGCTTGACCATCTTCCTTGGGCGTTTTCCCCCTGTGTGACTGCTCCCCACCTCGAAAGGGTTGCATCCGTGGTCCCTAGGATCCAGTCCTGTATCCCGAACCATCGCCCCTCTAGGAGGTGAGAACTGTGCAGCCACCAATGGAGTGAGATTCTGGTCTTGGAAGACAGGATTATCCTCCGGTGCATGTGTAGGTGGGATCCGGACCACTTGTCCAACAGGTCCCACTGGAACACTCTGGCATGGAACCTGCCAAACTGAATGGCCTCGTAGGCCGCAACCATCTTCCCCAGCAACCGAATGCATTGATGGATTAACACTCTTGCTGGTTTCAGAATTTGTTTGACCAGACTCTGGATCTCCATAGCCTTTCCACTGGAGGAAAACCTCTTCTGTGTCCAGTATCACTCCCAAAAACAACAACCGCATCATTGGGACCAACTGCGATTTTGGCAAGTTTAGGAGCCAACCATGTTGTTGAAGAACTGTCAGGGAGAGTGCAATGTTTTGCACCAACTGGTCCCTGGATCTCGCCTTTATCAGGAGAACATCCAAGTACGGGATAATTGTGACTCCTTGCTTGCGAAGGAGAACCATCATTTCCGCCATTACCCTGGTGAAAATCCTCGGAGCCGTGGACAGACCAAATGGCAATGTCTGAAATTGGTAATGACAATCCTGAATTGCAAACCTCAGATAGCTTGATGCAGTGGCTAAATGGGAACATGTAAGTAGGCATCCTTTAAGTTTACCAAAACCATGAAATCTCCTTCCTCCGGATTGGAGATCACTACCGTGAGAGATTCCATCTTGAAATTGAATTTCTTTTGGTAGAAATTGAGGGATTTCAGATTTCAGATTGGTCTGACTGAACCGTCCGGCTTCGGGACCACGAAGAGGCTTGAATAAAAACCTTCTCCCTGCTGACTAAGGCTGATTTGAACAATCGGTGAGGGGGAACGTCTTGAAACCCCAGTTTGTACCCTTGGGACACTATTTGTAAAACCCACGAGTCCAGGTCCGAATGAATCCAGAACTGACTGAAGAGTTTTAGACGTGCCCCCACTGGTGCGGGCTCCTGCAAGAAAGCCCTAGCGTCATGCAGTGGATTTGGCAGAAGCAGAGGACAATCTCTGCTCCTGCAATCTTGAAGAGGCTACAGACCTCTTCCCTCTTCTCCTTCCTCTACCTGCAAAGAAAGGGGAATCTTAACTTCTTGCAAATCTATTGGGCCGAAATGACTGCATCAGATAATGATGCGTCTTTATCCGTTGAGAGGGAACATAGTGCAAGAAGGTTGACTTACCTGCGGGAGCTGCCGAGATCAAATTAACTAGGCCGTCGCCAAACAAGGCTTCACCTTCATAGGGAAGAGACTCCCTTTCTTCTTGGAGTCAGCATCAGCATTTCCTTGGTGAATCCAGATATACAGGGAATGGGGGGAAGGGGATGTGTTCTGTACCAGCTATTAAATTCTAAATATTTGTAAGAAAAGGGCCCCAATAAATGTCATCAGTTATATTAAATATTAATTGTAGGACGTTTGGGGGTGCTACCAGAGACAAGTAATGTTATGCAGGAAAGGAGAAGAGAAAAGAATGTCTCTTTTGCTGGCGCACAAATGATGATTTAAAAATTAACTTTTAATAAATTCGTTAAAATTGTCTAAACACGAAATAAAGTACAATAAGTTTGTATAATGTAATTACCATATATAATAAATGAAAATACATTTATTAATATCAATGTTCGCTACCTGTGTTGTGTCTTTATTATTGATCCAAATTGACTATATCAATTAGTCTGATACTGAATTACTGGACACTATGTAATATTAGTTGAATGTATATTAGTAATTCACTTGACAAATGTCAGAACCTGGCAATAGTTCTACATATCATACACTTACAGCACTCTTTCCACAATATTTTCCCTTTATTCCAGATCAAATGGTATAATCCCCCACAGTAATTATTCCTGTTATAGTATAGTACAGTATGGTTGCTGGGGACGTCTTTAATGAAAAGAGAGGGAACATCTAATGTGTCTCCTTATGGGTAAAATACTTGCAAGCTAAGTGCTATGAATAGCATCAGCATGTAGATAAATGCTGAGTGTTAGGTGAGTAATGCAGATAAATAGGGATATCTAATAATTCTATAGAATAGTGGGTGAATTATTAGATATCCCTATTTATCTGCACCTCTAAGCACACTATTTGACTGTCCACACCCTGCTGTGCCTATTACCCATCTCCTCCACCACCCTCAACACTGACCCACACATCATTCACCCACAAAGATACAATAAAGGTAGTTTGGATAAATTAGCTAAATGAAATGGATTTAACCAATTTATCTAAATGACCATTTTTGGATGTTTTCCAGTGTTTGGGAGCAAATGGTCAATTGTCATTTGCTGCCACATATTAGCATAATTTTGTTTCAACTAGAAAAAAAAATTGGACAGATAATCTAAGTGTGGATCCAGTTTAATGCTGATTTCAGAGCCAACTATAGACTTGATTGAGGTACTGTGTCCCCGGTACCAAATACCAATTAAAATAATATTGTGAGGTGTTCAAAAAAGACTGAAAATGAGTAGAAATTATGGTTATTGAGGTTAATAATACTATGGGATCAAAATGACCCCCAAATTCTATGATTTAAGCTGTTTTTTAGGGTTTTTTGAAAAAAAAACCCGAATCCAAAACACACCCGAATCCGACAAAAAAATTTCAGTGAGGTTTTGCCAAAACGCGTCCGAACCCAAAACACGGCCGCGGAACCGAACCCAAAACCAAAACACAAAACCCGAAAAATTTCCGGTGCACATCACTACTTAATTAGAACTTCGGTCAATGTGAATTAACCATTGGACTCAACCATGGTTATCCTTAAAACCCAGGGGTCTATTTAAGATCGATCTTAATCGATGTTGGGCTTCCAGGTTGAAAAAAACACACACATTTACTAACATTTTAAAATTTATATAAAAAATCATCTGTTCGTTAATGCAGTGCACATGGTTTTGCCCAACTGCTAACAAAAATCCTGCTGCGATCAACTCAGAATTACCCCCCATGTGCACTGCAGGGAAGGCAGATTTAACATGTGCAGAGAGAGGCCCTCATTCCGAGTTGATCGCTCGCAAGCTGCTTTTAGCATCATTGCACACGCTAAGCCGCCGCCTACTGGGAGTGAATCTTAGCATCTTAAAATTGCGAATGAAAGATTCGCAATATTGCGAAAAGACATCTCTGTGCAGTTTCTGAGTAGCTCGAGACTTACTCTGCCAGTGCGATCAGTTCAGTGCTTGTCGTTCCTGGTTTGACGTCACAAACACACCCAGCGTTCGCCCAGACACTCCTCCGTTTCTCCAGCCACTCCCGCGTTTTTCCCAGAAACGGTAGCGTTTTTTCCCACACGCCCATAAAATGACCAGTTTCCGCCCAGAAACACCCACTTCCTGTCAATCACACTCCGATCACCAGAACGAAGAAAAAACCTTGTAATGCCGTGAGTAAAATTCCTAACTGTATAGCAAATTTACTTGGCGCAGTGCGAACATTGCGCATGCGCAATAAGCGGAAGATCGCTGCGATGCGAAGAAAATTACCGAGCGAACAACTCGGAATGACCACCAGAGTTAGATTTGGGTGTGGTGTGTTCAATCTGCAATCTGATTTGCAGTGTAAAAATAAAGCAGTCAGTATTTACCCTGCACAGAAACAAATTAACTCACCCAAATCTAACTCTTTCTGCACATGTTATATCTGCCTCCCCTGCAGTACACATGGTTTTGCCCAACTGCTAACAAAATTCCTGCTGCGATCAACTTGGAATTACCCCCATCGATTGGTGTTTTCACACTGCTCGTTCCAACCGCAAAAACTATGAAGAGGATGGGGGCATATACGCAGGGTCCATCCTGTGCATGTGCCTACATTTTCGCCGGGTGCCCCGCAGAAAATGCGAATGCCTCTGCCTGTCAATCAGTAGAGGGCGTACCTTCGCAGGTATATCGCGATCATGAGCCATGTCTCCCATTTTTGTCATTATAGGTGCTCTGTGAGCTGCTGACCATGCCCAAGCCCCTCTGTCTCCCGTGAATAGACATTGGGGCTTATTCAGACCAGATCGCTTCAATTTATTTTCACCCAGCGGGCAATCAGGTCTGCACTGCACATGCGTATGCGCCACAATGCGTAGGTGCGACGGTCCGGAGATCACAAGAAGATTGACAAGAAGAGGGTGTTTGTGTGGGTGGCAACTGAATGTTTCTAGGGAGTGTCCGGAAAAACACTGGAGGGACCCGGCGTTTTGTGGGAGGATTTGTGACGTCACCTCAATGGCTGAGTAAGTGCTGAGCTGTGCAGCTCTTGTGCACATGTGATCACACACCTGCACAGCAAATTTTCCCTTCCGCTGTAGGCGGCAACTACCTGATCACAGGGATGCAAAAAACACACCCTAGCGATCAGGTCTGAATTACCCACAATGTGCATATTTGCAGAGCAACAAGCTACAGGGAGCCTTCCACCCCCTCCCCCCCCCCCCTTCCGCATGACTATGGGACACTGGGGGGGGGGTTGTTTGGGTTAGCTGGACATTCCCAAAAAAAGTGACTGTCCTGCAAAAATTGGGTTAGTTGGGAGGTATGTGCAAATACATTTATTGTTTTGCATGCAGGGTAAATACTGGCTTCTTTGACATTTAGCCACAAATGCTGCACAGTTGAATTACAGTATTACACTGCAATTAACAGTTATGCTAGGACATTTCTTCTCCCAAAATCTACCTCTCTCTGCATGTTACATCTGTCCCACAGTGGCGTGCGGTGAGGTCAGTGGCTAGTGAGGCACTACAGCCATATTGTCCGCCGAATCCTGCCGATGACCCTTAGCCAATGCCCGCTACTGCCTCTGAGCCGATACCCACTGCCACCGCCAATGGCTTACAAACTCTCCCACAATCAACTGACCCAGCCCTCCACCACTAATTTCTATCTCAGTCCGATGCCGCCAATGCCCGCCTGCTCATTGTTCTTGTGATATATTATAAATTTTTAAAGAAAAAAAAAATTAGTGTTTGGGACTGGGAAGGGTGAGGGAGGAGGACATGAATGCAATTTTGTTGTCCAGGGCTTCCATTAACTTAAAGGAGAAGGGTCTGAATGGGTTAAAAAAAATGCATGAGGTCCCCCCTCCTTAGTATAACCAGCCTCGGGCTCTTTGAGCCGGTCCTGGTTATTTAAATACTGGGGGAAAAATTGGACAGGGGTTCCCCGTATTTAGACAACCAGCACCGGGCTCTTAGAACGGTCCAGGTTCCAAAAATACGTGGGACAAAAGATGTAGGGGTCCCCCATATTTTTAAAACCAGCACCTGGCTCCACTAGCCAGAGAGATAATGCCACAGCCGGGGGACACTTTTATGTAGGTCCCTGCGGCCCTGGCATTACCCCTCCAACTAGTCACCCCTGGCTGGGGTTCCCTGGAGGAGTGGGGACCCCTTAAATCAAGAGGTTCCTCCCCTCGAGGCACCCAAGGGCCAGGGGTGAAGCCCGAGGCTGTCCCCAGCACCCCTGGGTGGTGGGTGCCGGGCTGATAGCCATATGTGTAAAAAAAAGAATATTTTTTTGTTGTTGTGGAACTACAAGGCCCAGCAAGCCTCCCCCACTTGCTGGTACTTGGAGAACCTCAAGTACCAGCAGGTGGGGAAATAACGGGCTCGCTGGTACCTGTAGTTCTACAACAACAAAAAATACCCAAATAAAAACACAAACACACACACCGTGACAGTAAAATTATTGAGACAGGCTGTAGCATGTGAATGCATGTAACCCTATAAAAGTGATGGATTGGGTGACTATTACAATACCCACTGTTGCTGTCTGAAAAATGATGGATTTATAGATTGCTCTGCCGAGATATGTTTTTTTCTAAAATGCACCACAGGTATGGATGGATAGTATACTTGACGACACAGAGGTAGGTAGAGCAGTGGCCTACTGTACCGTACTGCTATATATTATATTATTTATTATTATTATTATTATCCTTTATTTATATGGCGCCACAAGGGTTCCGCAGCACCCAATTACAGAGTACATAAACAAATAATCAAACAGGAAAACAGCAACTTACAGTTGATGACAATATAGGACAAGTACAGGGTAAATAAACATAGCTACATCAGCAGATGACACTGGAATAAGTATCAGGTGGCAGAAGACTGCTAGATTTGGTGCAGCTGAAGATTATTAAAGTAAGAAAAGAGTAAGCACATGAGGGAAGAGGGCCCTGCTCGTGAGAGCTTACATTCTAAAGGGGAGGGGTAGACAGACAGGGGTGAGACAGATGGTGTACATAGAGAGCGTGGAACAGAGGTTTAGGATGAGATTTGGCTTGGTTTGGTGAAGAAGTGGGTCTTGAGAGCCCATTTGAAGTTTTGTAGAGAGGTGGAGAGTCTGAGGGGGAGAGGTAGGGAATACCAGAGAAGTGGTGCAGCACGTGAAAAATCTTGGAGGTAGGAGTGGGAGGAAGTAATCCGTAGGCAGGAGAGTCGGCGTGCTTTAGCAGAGCGAAGAGGACGGGTGGGAGTGTAAAGCGAGATAAGATCAGAGATGTAGATGGGAGAGGAGTGGGTGAGGGCTTTGTAAGCAAGTGTGAGAAGCTTGAAATGGATTCTGAAAGGGAAGGGGAGCCAGTGAAGGACTAGTAAGAGAGGAGAGGTGGACGTAGTGCATTTGGTGAGGAAAATGAGCCGGGCAGCAGCATTGAGGATAGATTGGAGTGGAGAGAGGTATTTGTCAGGAATGCCAGTCAGGAGGAGATTACAGTAGTCCAGTCTGGAGATGACCAGTGAGTGGATAAGAGTCTTAGTAGCATCCTGGGTCAGAAAGGGTCTGATCCTGGAAATATTTTTTAGATGAAAACGCCAGGTTTGTGAGAGGTGCTGAATGTGTGGTTTGAAGGAGAGGGAGGAGTCAAGGATTACTCCAAGACAGCGCACTTGGGGGGTAGAGGAGATAGTAGTGCCATCAATAGATAATGAGATTGTAGGAGGTGAGGTTATGCGGGAGGGAGGGAAGATGATAAGCTCGGTCTTAGACATGTTAAGTTTAAGAAAGCGCTGGGACATCCAGGAAGAGATAGCAGAGAGACAGTTGGAGATACGAGTGAGGAGAGTAGGGGAGAGGTCTGGAGAGGAAAGATAGATTTGAGTGTCATCAGCATAGAGATGATATTGGAAACCAAAAGAACTAATGAGCTTACCTAGTGAGGACGTATAGAGAGAGAAGAGGACCAAGGACAGAACCTTGGGGTACCCCTACAGTTAGTGGAAGTGAGGGGGAGTTGGAGTCATGAGAGGAGACAGAGAATGAACGGTCAGAAAGCTAGGACGACAACCAAGAGAGGGCAGTGTTACGCAGACCAATGGAGTGAAGGATTTGCAGTAGGAGAGGATGGTCCACAGTGTCAAAAGCAGCAGAGAGATCAAGTAGAATAAGTAGAGAGTAGTGTCCCTTAGATTTAGCAGCATGGAGGTCATTGCATACTTTTGTAAGGGCAGTTTCAGTGGAGTGGAGAGGACGGAAGCCAGACTGGAATGGGTCAAGCAGTGAGTGTGAGGAAAGAAAAGAAGTAAAGCGGTTGTAGACAATACGCTCAAGGAGTTTGGAGGCAAAAGGGAGAAGAGAGATGGGTCGGTAGTTGGAGAGAGTGTTTGGATGAACGGTAGGTTTTTTAAGAATAGGAGAGATGAGAGCGTGCTTGAAGGCAGAGGGGACAGTGCCTGATGAGAGGGAGAGATTGAGAAGGTGGGAAAGATGGGATCAAGCAGAAGAAGAGATGTGGCAGAGGAGGCGGGAGGGGATAGGGTCAAGTGGGGAGGTGGTGAGGGGACAGGAACGAATGAGGGCCATGACTTCCTCTCCAGATGCATGGGAGAAAGATGACTGAGTTGGTGCGAGGGATGGGGAGGGTTGGTAAGGGATGGGAGAAGGCTGGTTACTGATAGTCTGGTGTGATGTGATGTCCTGACGTATGGAGTCAATTTTGGATGTGAAGTAAGTGGCAAAGTCAAGAGCAGAGAGTGAGGAAGGGAGACGAGGTGGAGGTGGGCAGAGGAGTGAGTTGAGAGTGGCAAAGAGGCGCCGGGGGTTGGAAGACTGGGAGGAGATGAGGTTCTTGAAGTATGACTGTTTAGCAAGAGAAAGGGCAGCACTGAAGGATGAGAGCAAAAGTTTGAAATGGAGGAAGTCTGCCTTAGAGCGTGATTTCCTCCAGTGTCGCTCAGCAGTACGTGAGCATTTTTGCAGATATCTGGTGCATTTGGTGTGCCAGGGTTGAGGTGTTAATTTGCGAGGGTGAATAGTGGTTGGTGGAGCAACAGAGTCAAGAGCAGAAGTAAGGGAAGCATTGTATGTGGAAGTGGCTTGTTCAGGGCATGAGAGAGAGATAGAATAGGAGAGAGAAGTGAGTCAAACAGGGAGGAAAGGAATGTGGTGTCAATAGCTTCAATGTTACGCTTAGTGATGGTAGCCTTAGGAGGTAGAGATGGGGAAGTCGAGAGAGATAGGTTGAAGGAGAGCAGGTGGTGGTCAGAGAGGGGAAATGGGGAGTTGGAAAAATCAGAAATATCACAGCGGTGAGTGAAGACCAGATCCAGTGAGCTCCCATTCACATGGGAGGGTGAGGAGGTCCACTGGGAGAGACCAAGTGAAGAGGTGAGGTTAAGGAGTTTAGAGGCAGGGGATTGTGTGGGGATGTCAATAGGGATGTTGAAATCACCTAGGATAATGGTGGGAATGTCAGAAGAGAGGAAGTGAGGAAGCCAGGAAGCAAAGTTGTCGATGAATTTGGAAGCAGTGCCAGGGGGGCGGTAAATGACAGCTACTCTAAGATGGACTGGTTGGAAGAGGCATATGGAGAGGACCTCATATGTAGAGAATATAAGGGATGGTTCTGGTGGTATGAGTTGGTAGGAGTAACTAGAAGGTAAAAGGACCCCAACACCACCCCCATGGCGACCCCCAGGTCGGGGGGTGTGTGTGAATGTAAGGCCCCCAGCAGAGAGAGCAGCAGCAGAAGTAGTGTCAGAGGGCGTAATCCAAGTTTCAGTAATGGCTAGTAGGTGTAGGGAGTTGGAAATGAAAAAGTCATGAGTGGGGACCAGTTTGTTACAAACAGATCTGGCATTCCAGAGGGCACAGGATAGGGGGTATGAGTTTGTGGGAGAGATGTGAATTAGATTTTCAGGGTTGCTGTAGCGATGAGGTGGGATTAACTTTGAGGGCAGGGATGAGAGAGTAGTGATGGTACAAGTGCCTGAGCTAGGAGGGGAAACTGCAGGAGGTGGGCAGGGAGGGAGGTCAGTGTGATGTGGATGGGGGTGTGGGGAGGTGACAGGGAAGGGAGAGAGGGAGCAGGGCTGAGTTGTGGGGTAGCAGGACCATGGGGCAGAGGTGAATGAAAGTGGGGTAACAAGAAAGGTGGGGGAAGGAAACAGAGGGATGGAGGGAGACAGAGGAGGAGGTGGAGGAGACTAGGGGGGAAGGATAAAGATACATTATTAGGTAGACACTGAGTGATGTGGGGAGTATAAGAAAGCATTGACATAGTGTTAAGTAGGTAGATAGGTTGAGGGAAAGTGGAAGTAGGAGAGGAGACTGTAAGGGAATCCGAGCAGAAGAATTGTAGAAATGCAGGTGAGAAAAGCAGTGTAGGCTCAAGGGGTGTAGATTTAGTATGAAATGAGTCAAAAGTGTAGATAAAGTGGGTGCAGAAATGTATTTGGAGTGTAAGAAATGAAAGGATTGTGAGAGGTTTAAGAAGCAATGGTAATTATGTTAGATGTTTTAAGTGTTTGCAGGTAAAATTGCATTGGTGCAGCTGTGCTTAAAAAACAAAATTACAATAATACAGATACAGGCATTTGTAGGTGAAATGGATGGTTTATGAAATGTCCAAGTAAGGTAGTTCTGTGCTATGTAATCAGATGCAACAATCAGGAGGTGAGTGATCTGAGGAGTAAGTGACTCACATTTGTTATTAGTTCTTCAGTTTTCTTTGTTTTGTTAGATTGGTGTGCTTCTGTTTTCCTTCTTTTTCACTTCGATTGAACGCTAATTGAACACTGCTGTTATGTGTCAATTTTATCACGCTTTTATAAAAATGCACGCTTAGATCAATAAATGCACAGCCAAATGGCTTTGCACAGCCTACACCATTGGACTTAAGTAGAAGACTATTACAAGTGAAACCAATAATTGAAATCTGTAACCACACCCCACCCCCTCAAATGCCAGGCAATAAATTACCTTAAAAGCTACAACCAGGCATTCCACAAAGATTAAACTGGGTCTATATCATTCAAAACTTTAAAAAAAGTACTTCAAAATCACATACTATGCAATAATGTTTCAATTTGCATTACCCAGCAGAATTAGCTTTGCATATATAGATATAGTGCAGCAGAATATATTGGTGGTTGTAATCAATTGTAATTACCCAGCAGAATTAGCTTTGCATATATAGATATAGTGCAGCAGAATATATTGGTGGTTGTAGTCAATTGTAATTACCCAGCAGAATACGCTTTGCATATATAGATATAGTGCAGCAGAATAGATTTGTGGTTGTAGTCAATTGTAATTACCTGTAGGTGACAAGAAGAGAAGAAACGTCAATTCACAATCGATATCAGCTGAAGATAAATTAACGCTGATTGAACGCTGCTGTTATGTGTCAATTTTATCACGCTTTGATAAAAATGCATGCTTAGATCAATAAATGCACAGCCAAACGGCTTTGCACATCCTACACCATTGGACTTAAGTAGAAGTCTGGTGGTCAGCAAAATTCTGCACTGTCCTCCTACTATATATAGTGCGCACAACTACTAAAATACACCACAGGTATGGATGGATAGTATACTTGACGACACAGAGGTAGGTAGAGCAGTGGCCTACTGTACCGTACTGCTATATATTATATACTGGTGGTCAGCAAAATTCTGCCCTGTCCTCCTTCTATATATACTGCGCACAACTAAAATGCACCACAGGTATGGATGGATAGTATACTTGACGACACAGAGGTAGGTAGAGCAGTGTACTGCTATATAATACTGGTGGTCACTGGTCGGCAAAATTCTGCACTGTCCTCCTACTATATACTAGAATGCAGCACAGATATGGAGCATTTTTCAGGCAGAGAACGTAGATATTTTCAGCACACTGAGCACAGATATTTGCAAGCACACTGAGCACAGATATTTGCAGCACACTGAACACAGAAACTGAGAAAACGCTGCACGTCCTCTCCCTATCATCTCCAATGCACAGGGAGGGATTGGCTAGGCAATTATGCAGATTACAATGGAAACAGCGGATTGGTGGAAATGAACAGGTGACAGAATCCAACATGGCTGCGCCCATGCAGACACTTGGAGGGAAGATTGGTTTGATAATCCATGTGGGAACTTTAACAGCAATGGCGGCGCCGGCCACAGTAAACAGGAGACGCCAGACTGATGAGTGCACATTTGAACTACGCGGGCAACAGCGGAGGCCGCGGCTGACATAAGCGCCACTCTGACATCCTGCATGCAGAAACTCAGGGACGGAGGCTGAGGCCGCGGGAGATGCCATTCAAGATGTAACATGGCGCCGCTGTGACAGCGTCTGAGTGACAGGAGAGGAGGCAGGAATGTGGACATCAGAATAACAGATGGGATCCGGTCCTGGAGCGCTGAGCCAGCCTTAGGAGGCATCTGAAAGGTAAGTAATGGCGTCCAGATACCCGGATCGTGACAGTATACACTAGAGGTCTTTCCGAACCCCCTAATCCTAACATTGTAATTTGCTTTAGGGCGCACCTCCAATTAGTCTAGTGTTTCTTGCTGCCTTTCCAATGAAGCAAGTTTAATTTAGTAATAGGTGAAAAACCATCCCTACAAAGGTGTTAATCAGAGACTTGGCTTTGTGGACCCTTTTCAGAGAACAAATTTGTTAGCATAAAAATAAAGCCAGAAAATGAAGAGCTGTTTAATCACTCAATTGGATTTTTCTGCCAGCATTTTTCTTTTTCTCTGCAACCCACTGCTAAATTGTACTTCCTATCTGTTGTTTTATAAAATCACTTAATCAAATCTAACTCTGATTACATCAGAGAAGGCCAGGTACCCTACACCATAAGAGGGGGTTTGAAATTTTGACTTGTCTACTTAAAGATCACCAAAATCTGATAACAAGGTCAATTACGTCCCTGGGTGGGATTGAACCACCAACCTTTCTGACCGTTCATTCTCTGTCTCCTCTCATGACTCCACCTCCCCCTCACTTCCACTAACTGTAGGGGTACCCCAAGGTTCTGTCCTTGGTCCTCTTCTCTTCTCTCTCTATACGTCCTCACTAGGTAAGCTCATTAGTTCTTTTGGTTTCCAATATCATCTCTATGCTGATGACACTCAAATCTATCTTTCCTCTCCAGACCTCTCCCCTACTCTCCTCACCCGTATCTCCAACTGTCTCTCTGCTATCTCTTCCTGGATGTCCCAGCGCTTTCTTAAACTTAACATGTCTATGACCGAGCTGATCATCTACCCTCCCTCCTGCATAACCTCACCTCCTACAATCTCATTATCTATTGATGGCACTACTATCTCCTCTACCCCCCAAGTGCGCTGTCTTGGAGTAATCCTTGACTCCTCCCTCTCCTTCAAAACACACATTCAGCACCTCTCACAAACCTGCCGTTTTCATCTAAAAAATATTTCCAGGATCAGACCCTTTCTGACCCAGGATGCTACTAAGACTCTTATCCACTCACTGGTCATCTCCAGACTGGACTGCTGTAATCTCTTCCTGACTGGCATTCCTGACAAATACCTCTCTCCACTCCAATCTATCCTCAATGCTGCTGCCCGGCTCATTTTCCTCACCAAACGCACTACGTCCACCTCTCCTCTCTTACTAGTCCTTCACTGGCTCCCCTTCCCTTTCAGAATCTGCCCGTCCTCTTCGCTCTGCTAATGCACACCGACTCCTGCCTACGGATTACTTCCTCCTACTCCTACCTCCAAGATTTTTCACGTGCTGCACCACTTCTCTGGAATTCCCTACCTCTCCCCCTCAGACTCTCCACCTCTCTACAAAACTTCAAACGGGCTCTCAAGACCCACTTCTTCACCAAACCCAGCCAAATCTCATCCTAAACCTCTGTTCCACGCTCTCTATGTACCCCATCTGTCTCACCCCTGTCTGTCTACCCCTCCCTTTTAGAATGTAAGCTCTCACGAGCAGGGCCCTCTTCCCTCATGTGCTTACTCTTTTATTACTTTAATAATCTTCAGCTGCACCAAATCCAGCAGTCTTCTGCCACCTGATACTTATTCCAGTGTCATCTGCTGATGTAGCTATGTTTATTTACCCTGTACTTGTCCTATATTGTCGTCAACTGTAAGTGTTTTTGAGGTTAAGACACAAACAATAAAAGAGAATATAGTGCGATGATCCTTTTAAAATCTGGAGAATTTATTTACACAAACGTGATTTTTTCAGCATAAAAAACATATCCATGTGATCCAGTGGGCAAGCAGCAAACACCCTCAGGTTCAATACCAGATGGAACAGAACAGGAGAAATGATCTCTCAATCCGGATATAGAGAGATCATAAACCAAAGGATAGTTACCGCAGTCACCACCAAAGTCACATGGAAGAGGAACATCGCACTATATTCTCTTTTATTGTTTGTGTCTTAACCTCAAAAACACGGCTATGTGGAGGTAGTCACATTTCTTTAGATTCTCAACATCATCTGGATCATTATCCTGGGCTAATGACGATACTGCAACTGCTGTGTGCCTAATGGAAATATATGAGACGTGCTGATTTAATCTTAACCGTTTGTAAGTGCATTCGATTGATGAGAATCTTTGATTAAAAAAGGTTTCACTGCACTATCTTTCTCTTTTATGTGTTCACCCTAACACACATTTTTGTGTGGAGGAGGTTGCATTGTTTTTTCAGGTTCCAGTGGAGACCATATAACTAAAGAAAAAGTGAAATAAAAATAACAAGGTTGTGCTCCTCTGAAAAAAATCCTCAGGGTGATTATCAATCTAATATTTTTTTCACTTTAAGAATGCATTTATATATATTTTTTTCCCTTTTGAGCGCTACAGATATGTGTATATATTTTTCTTTCATGTATATATTCTAGTGTCTTTGGATGTACACTTTAATACACTAATCTTTTGCTGCATCTGGGGATTAATTGCGCACTAAGTTTCTCACTCCTTTTTTTTCAAATCACAAAGTTAAACCTTAATAAAATAACCGGGAGGAGGGGGGGAGACAAACAAAGACGAGACAGGAGAAGGAGGGGCAGTACATATAGGGAATACTCAATCGGATCACTTTGCATTATGTGACAATCAAAGTTAGAAGTGAGGAGAAGGATGAGTTAAACTAACAATATAGAATCGAATGTTAAAGTGCTTCAAAGTGGGTGGGGCTAGTGACAGAGATCAGGAAAAAAATATTCTTGTTTCAGTAATAGGGCTCGCCATCCTATCCTTGTAAACCCTGATAGTAGTATAAGTATTGAAAAAGAGGGGTTAAACCATGCTCATGTGAGTAGGGGAGCCTAGAGCAATAGGGGCTGTTGTGTCATATCAAGGGTAGATAGGTAATACTTCCATTTTAGGATAAATTTGTCATAGGAAAGAGAGGGGTCTAGTGCTAAGGAGCGTTTGTCAAAAAGGAGTAGTTGTAGTATACTATTCTTCAGGTCATATAGGGACGGGGCTGATCGTACTGTCCAGTGTGTCAAAATCAGTTTTTTGGACATGGTCAGTATGATTGTGAGTAGAGGGATAATCGATGATGAGTTTGCCGGGAGCGTCCGGTTACTAAAATTCATACAGAGGCAAGCAAGAGGGTCAGCTACCAAGGACGTAGAAAAGAGGTTATTGATAAAAACTAGAACCTTTCTCCAGAATTTTAGTATTTTTGAGCATGACCAAAAGCAATGAAAAAATTTAGCATTCACCATTTTGCATTTGCAGCATTCACCTGTCTCAGAGGGATGCATATATTTTCTCTGGGCCGGGGTGATATAGAGTCGATGTAAAGTCTTAAAATGAACTTCTTGGAGGTAAGCAGATTGGAGGATTTTCATAGTGGTATGATGATGAGAAATTAATACTTGGGTAGAAGTAATTTCCGGACAATCCGTGGACCAGGACGTTAGGAGAGGGGTAAGCGGATCTTTATCATTGGAGTCAAGAAGTAATTTATATAGTAAGGCTGTTTTATATTTTCCATTATGTAAGGTCAGGAAAAGTGAGAGTAAAGGGTCTGGAGGAGAGAATGAGAGGATAACTGATTTAATGGTTTCAACATAGTGTCGAGCTTGGAGGTACATGTAGAAGTTGGAGTGTGGAATATCATAAGTCTCACGCAGTGAGGTAATATAATATAATTTGGTGGCAAGGTCAAGTCCTTTTGTGTGCCAGTTTGAGAAGAAGGGGTTGTGCAGTGAAGGGGGAAAATTAGGGTTGCCCCAGAGAGGAATGTAAGGTGAAATTGCATGATTTCTATTCAGGAGTTTATTTATATGTATCCAGGCGTCGTATGACCCCCTAAATAGAATATGATTCAGAATATGGTGTGGGAGGAGGCGTAGTGGGGTATGTAATAGGGCACTAGGTGAAAATGGGGAGAATATAGCATCATCTAGAGAGCGATCTGTGTATGTAGATTTATTGCATACACACATATATAGGACAGCATCTCTTATATGCCCCAGGGTCAATAAAATAGTATCCTTATCTAGGGTATCCATCCCCTCAGATAAGGTATCCGTCCATGCTGCTACAGCACTACACACCCAGGCCGACGCAATTGCCGGTCTGAGTAAGGTACCCGAATGTGTATAAATGGACTTCAGGGTTATCTCCTGTTTGCGGTCAGCAAACTCTTTGAGGGTAGCCGTATCCTGGGGCGGGAGGGCTACCTTCTTGGATAAGCGTGTTAATGCTTTGTCCACCCTAGGGGAGGATTCCCATCTTAACCTATCCATTGATGGGAAAGGATACGCCATAAGAATCCTTTTGGAAATCTGCAGTCTTTTATCTGGAGATTCCCAAGCTTTTTCACATAACTCGTTCAGCTCGTGTGAGGGGGGAAAGGTTACCTCAGGCTTCTTTCCCTTGTACATATGTACCCTCTTGTCAGGGACAGGGGGTTCCTCTGTGATGTGCAAAACATCTTTTATTGCCATAATCATATATCGAATGGATTTTGCCAATTTTGGCTGTAACTTTGCATCATCGTAATCGACACTGGAGTCAGAATCCGTGTCAGTATCTGTGTCAACAATCTGGGATAGTGGGCGCTTATGAGACCCTGACAGTCCCTGTGACATAGGATCAGGCATGGGTTGAGACCCTGACTGTCCCGAAGCTTCAGCCTTGTCTAATCTTTTGTGCAATGAGTTTACACTAGCATTTAAAACATTCCACATATCCATCCAATCAGCTGTCGGCGGAGACACCACATTAATTTGCTCCCGCTCCTCTCTAATATAGCCTTCTTCCTCAGACATGTCGACACACGTGTACCGACACACCACACACACAGGGAATGCTTTTTCTGAAGACAGTTTCCCCACAAGGCCCTTTGGAGAGACAGAGAGAGAGAGAATGCCAGCACACACCCCAGCGCTATATAACCCAGGAATAACACAGTAACTTAATGTTTGCCCAGTAGTGCTGCTGTATGTAATTTGCGCCGAATTATGTGCCCCCCCCCCCCTCTTTTAACCCTCTTGTCTGTCGTGGTTTCAGCAGGGGAGAGTCTGGGGAGCTTCCTCAGCGGTGCTGTGGAGAAAAAAAGGCGCTGGTGAGTGCTGAGGGAGAAGCCCCGCCCCCTCGGCGGCGGGCTTCTGTCCCGCTTAAACTGTAAAATTGGCGGGGGCTCATACATATATACAGTGCCCAGCTGTATATGTGTTATATTTTTGGCAAAAAGAGGTTTATATTGCTGCCCAGGGCGCCCCCCCTGCGCCCTGCACCCTTACAGTGACCAGAGTATGTGAGGTGTATGGGAGCAATGGCGCACAGCTGCAGTGCTGTGCGTTACTTCAGTGAAGATCATGAAGTCTTCTGCCGCCGCTGAAGTCTTTCTTTTCTTCTCATACTCACCCGGCTTCTATCTTCCGGCTCTGCGAGGGGGACGGCGGCGCGGCTCTGGGACGGACGGCGAGGGTGAGATCCTGCGTACCAATCCCTCTGGAGCTAATGGAGATCCAGAGTCTGGTCAAACAAATTCTGAAACCAGCAAGAGTGTTAATCCATCAATGCATTCGGTTGCTGGGGAAGATGGTTGTGGCCTACGAGGCCATTCAGTTTGGCAGGTTCCATGCCAGAGTGTTCCAGTGGGACCTGTTGGACAAGTGGTCCGGATCCCACCTACACATGCACCGGAGGATAATCCTGTCTTCCAAGACCAGAATCTCACTCCATAGGTTGCTGCACAGTTCTCACCTCCTAGAGGGGCGATGGTTCGGGATCCAGGACTGGATCCTAGGGACCACAGATGCAACCCTCCGAGGCTGGGGAGCAGTCACACAGGGGGAAAATGTCCAAGGAAGATGGTCAAGTCAGGAAAGTTGTCTCCACATAAATGTTCTGGAGTTAAGGGCCATTTAATAACTGCAGACACAGTACACACTGGGACGGGTGCCCAGCATCCTCTACAGACTAAGAGAAAAGGATTTACCGGTAGGTATTAAAATCCTAGTTTCTCTAACGTCCTAGAGGATGCTGGGGACTCCGTAAGGACCATGGGTATAGACGGGCACCACAGAGTTCATGATCTTCACTGAGGTAACGCACAGCACTGCAGCTGTGCGCCATTGCTCCCATACACCTCACATACTCCGGTCACTGTAAGGGTGCAGGGCGCAGGGGGGGCACCCTGGGCAGCAATATAAACCTCTTTTTGGCAAAAATATAACATATATACAGCTGGGCACTGTATATATGTATGAGCCCCCGCCAATTTTACAGTTTAAGCGGGACAGAAGCCCGCCGCAGAGGGGGCGGGGCTTCTCCCTCAGCACTCGCCAGCGCCATTTTTTCTCCACAGCACCGCTGAGAGGAAGCTTCTCGGACTCTCCCCTGCTTATACCACGGTAGAGAAGAGGGTTGAAAAGAGAGGGGGGGGGGGCACAAAATTCGGCGCAAATTACATACAGCAGCACTACTGGACAAACATTAAGTTACTGTGTTATTCCTGGGTTATTAAGCGCTGGGGTGTGTGCTGGCATACTCTCTCTCTGTCTCTCCAAAGGGCCTTGTGGGGAAACTGTCTTCAGAAAAAGCATTCCCTGTGTGTGTGGTGTGTCGGTACACGTGTGTCGACATGTCTGAGGAAGAAGGCTATATTAGAGAAGAGCGGGAGCAAATGAATGTGGTGTCTCCGCTGACACCTGATTGGATGGATATGTGGAATGCTTTAAATTCTAGTGTAAACTCATTGTACAAAAGATTAGACAAGGCTGAAGCTTTGGGACAGTCAGGGTCTCAACCCATGCCTGATCCTATGTTGCAGGGACTGTCAGGGTCTTGTCAAAGTCAGAAAAATGTCTCAATGCACGTTGCCATATTTGCACCGCACACTGGTCCGCGCTGCGCGTGCATGCGCTCTCCCGTGGATTCGCATACCCGCAATAACGTGCACTCGCAGGCGCGGTATGCGTATTTACGGTAGAGTTTATGTAGTCGTAGCGTGCGACTCATTCGTTACAAATGTTCACAATTAATGTAGTTTATAGATCATGGTCCCTTTGATAGATTCTGAAAGTTTGGTTAAAATACAATGTCCCAGAGCTGAGGAATCCCCCTTTATATCGTACAAAGGGTCTAACAGGAATCATACAGCAGTGTTTGGTACCCATCGGAAGAGTATTTAATTAGCAATATTCCGGTGTTGGTTTGGAGCGTATTAATCGCTCGTGCGAATAGTTATGGACATAAGAAGTTTATGTCCATTTCTATTATTTACACATACTCAGGTATGCGGCGGGAAACCCAGTTTCCCACCCACCTGAGCTGTTGGAAATCGTCACAGCCCACCTGTATGAATCACCCTATGACCTTTTGTTATGATACAGGGCCGAATTCCTTCGGCCAATGGACAATGGGATTGTAGGACCAGGAGATTGCATTGTGTGTGGGGCATAAATAGGCAGGCCGACCACATCCAGCTCTCACTCTCTCATCAACGGTTATCTGCTGATAGCCGGGAGCTGGATATCGAGGCGCAGGCGATCATACCCTTTGTGCGTAAGTTTCTCTCCGTTATCATTGTCTTTCTGTGAGCCAATTTCTCTCATCTCATCTCTCTCTCTCTCTCTCTCTCTCTGTTCTGTTCTCTCATATCTCCCCTAGACTAGGCTAGTATTGTATTGTATTAGATAGTATTGTATTGTATTGTATTGCATTTAGGTCAGTGTAGTATTGTCTTTTTGTATTTATTGTTTAGTTCTGTGGTTAGGAAGTCTCTGTTATATTGTAGTGTATCATTTGTACTGTTATCCCCTTTTACAAGTATATTAGATATAATACAGTTAATAGGCTTTGGAACCTAAACCAGCATCTGTGTATTTCCTATAGTGTTAAGTGTTCACTTGAGCGTCGGTGACGCTCAAGCAGCTTTGTAGTTAGTCAGGTTACACAAGGTTGCACTTACACCCTGTACTCACATTAAGGTATTCAGTGTATTTCATTGGTATAAGGTTTTATCATAAAGGTATAGTGTTGTGAGCGTCTGCATCGCTGGTGACCTCCTCGTGGTCTCGAGCGTAAGCTACGCCATAGCGAATCATTACCCTAGACATAACCAATAACGTGTCCTGTGATCGCTGGGCCGTGAGCGAACGTGACGCTTGAGCGTCTCGCCTACGGCTGAGCGATCGTTACGCAACTAGCGTACCATTACGGTACTTCTTAAGTAAACAGCGTACAGTGTTCTTAGCTTCATAAAGGATTGTTATAAGGCAAAGGAATTTAGCATTGTCAATTGCGGGCTCGTCCTATCCTTCTCATATCTGCACTAGGTAGATCAGCAGACATTATCCCTCCAGCAAAGGGTGGGAGGTTGTCTCACAGTGCTGACGGGATAAGCGTCTGCTTCGCTTAGATAAAGAGTGCTGAAGGAATCCGGGAACCGGAAGTAAGAACAAAACGCTTGTGTCTTTTAAAACTTTTATTTCTCTTCTGTCTTGCGTATACACGCACGCATACATATATCTGCATTTCTGTTTCATTTTTCGTATATCACTATTCCTGTTTGCCAATTTTATAGTTGATAGAAAGTGCTAAAAAGAGATTTGCTGTTATTTAATAGTAGAGGTGATAGTTAAAGTATAGAACAAACACACGGTTTGTCTGAGATACAAGGCAGTCAGTGTGGATTGCGGTAGATGATCAGGGATCATTTACATTGATAAAAATATATTGTGTTACGGTGGATCCTTTGCATTGCGTACACGTGTCGCTAACAAAGACTAGCGTACGCAATCCAAAAGGCAGACGCACGCAGCGTTCATTACGCAACGTAGCGTCCGGTTACGCTCACGTAGCTCAAGTCACGAAAAAGTTGAATTAGCGCAAAGCGATAATTAGCGCAAGGCGATAATTAACGCACAGCGGTAGATAACGCGAAGCGGTAAATAACGCAAATCTATTTTTGGAAATCTGAAATTTAGTTTAACAGATCCTGCTCCTAATTGGTAACACTTTTGGCCTAAAGACAATTTCTGCGCAGAAATAGATATAGAAACAAAAGTGTACTTGTGTTGAGTGAGTGTGTTTTGTATACAAAAGTTTATATAACTTTAAGGTGGAACCAAAAGGAAAGCCGGGTACTCGTCAAGGGACATACGTGTAAGTGACATATACGGTGGCTAGGGAGGCATCTCTGGTTAAATAATATTTGAGCATTAGAGTATAGCGGACCATAATGTAACAAGACCAGGAGGTCATAAGGTAACAAGACCAGGAGGTCATAAGGTAACAAGACCAGGAGGTCATAAGGTAACAAGACCAGGAGGTCGTAAGGTAAAAGGTCCGCTATAAAAGTCCAGTGGCACAACGCCTGGGGTGTTGGTGCAGAACCCATATAGGCCATACAAGCTCTGGCTGAAGGAATCGCAGCCGGAAACATAGATTCCATTGATCTTTCAGTACATGACAAGTAGTGCTCGTATACTGAACGATTGGACCGCACGTTATTGTGTGCAGTAGTTAGTAATCTGACCTAATACCATTAGAGTAAAGTGGTCACAAACGCTATCTGTACATTCTGACGTGATTTGTGTAATTTTTTATTTTTGGAAGGGAAGTTCGCTGGTCACTCAGGAACTATCTAACAACCCCAACTTTACTGGAAAGAGTAAGTGTCCTGCGGGTAACCCTCATATGTTCCAGTAAACTAAAGGTTCACAGGGGCCCTAGGTTGGGTACAGCAGCTCTGGCTACAGTGATTGCAGCACAGGCCAACGTGGGCGAGAAGTAAGTGGGGTACTTGATAAACCACCACCGCCGGCCTGCCCAAGGACATCTTGGTTTGTTTGTAAGGGTTCGCTGAAAGCCTTGATATTCAAGGAGGAATAGGCAACGCCTGCAGATTATGGGGGCCATTTGTTCAGGTAGGGGGCGATCAACCCTGGTTCAGGTTGATTCTGTGAACCGACCAGTTGGGTCGGCACGATATGTAATGTGTGAAAAATATGGAATTCACACCGAATCTTTATGTGATGAATGGGAGAGAATGACTGTACAAGACAGGGACAAATTCCCAAGAATAGGTAGCTTTAGTCCAGAAGTGTTACAAAATTTAAGGAGGAGGATATGTCTCGTAAAATCAGCAAAGAGACGAATTCAGCATCATGATTATTTACAGTTATGGCACCAGGAAGGTGAGATACAGAGAGGTTTGGCTCTGGCGGCAGGATCTGGGGCAGTCAGGAAGTTGATTGCCACAGCTCCTCCTCCACCATACATTGCAGGAGAGAAGTTGATTGCGGAGAGAAACGCACTGGGTTGTAAAACACAAACTCTTAGTAACCCTGTAAATGTTAATGATGTTAACCAAATAACTCATGCAAGTATTAACCCGTGCAAGATGTACCCTGTTTTGAACCTTCCTCAGGAGTGTGATCAAGAAGACGATTCAGCAACAATTTCAGCTCTCTCTCTTGCAGCCACCATAGCAGAGACCACAGTAGGCACAGCGACACCCACGAGATTAGTGAAAGCCCCTAGCGGAGGGATAGGTGAGGTCGTGTCAACGGGTAAGTACGGCACCATGCACTACACTGAAACAATTGTACCACAACAAGCTGTAGAATCTACACAGGAAGAGGCTGTTAGAATTGCTCCTGTAAGGGTAATAGCAGTTCCCAATGGAAAAACAGATGTGTCTGGAGCCACTCCCATAAGGAACATTGCCATGTACACTCCATTTTCCAGAATGGAATTAAGAACAATAGTGTCCGAATTTCCTGACCCCAGAAAGGATTTAGTTGCTAGCCAAAAATACATCAGGGATCTAGGTAACACTGTAGAACCCAACAACAAGGATTGGCAGATACTGCTAAGAGCTTGTTTACCTTCCAATGTTGATGCAACTCAGTTTTTAGCTGATTGTGCATTGGATAAAGATGTACCGCTTACAGACGTGTACAACAAGGATAATGTAAAAAGGATAAATTTACAGCTAAAAGAGTATTTCCCAGCCGTTGTTAAATGGAATAAAATATTTTCCATTAAGCAAAAGGAGTCCGAAACGGCAACAGAATATTTTCACCGGGCACTATTAGAAATGGCAAAGTACACTGGTATAGAAGACATTAAGACCAACCCAAACCATCGGGAAGTAGCAGTATCTGTACTGATGGATGGTTTAAAGGAAACATTAAAGACTAGGGTTCAGACCACGCAACCATGCTGGCGAGGTCTGTCAGTGTCCGGCTTGAGAGAGGCTGCTATTGATCACGACAGAAACATCACTAGGCACAGGGAATCGCAAAGTGATAAGTTGATGTCCGTAAGTATACAGGCGCTGACCACAAGGCAGCCTGCGTATATACCACCGAATCCTGTGGGTAAGGCAAGTGTAATAACATGTTTTTCTTGTAACAGACCGGGACACTTTGCACGAGAATGTAGAACAAAGAATGTACAAAGATCTTTTCAACCCCCTAGACAACAACACAACACACGACATTGGGAGCAGGGTCCACAGAGGCGGAGTTTTGAGCCACATACAGGGGAAACAAAAAGATATCCCCCGAACAGAGATTGGCATGCCTCTGGTAGTTCCCAGCTAACTCCCTCACAAGTAGTTGCTGCCAGCGGGATTCAGGGAGGTCAGCATACCCAATAGGGGTGTGGCCATACCTGTAATCTGCAGCCAGTTAAGTTGATTGCTAGTCTTGGAAACGAACCAGAAATTGCAATCAATGTAGCTGGTAAAACTTTAAACTTTCTTGTAGACACAGGGGCGGCCAAGTCAGTGATAAATTCGACAGTGGGCATGAGAACCACTGGTAGGACAATTCCAGCCATGGGAGTAACAGGAGTAGTCCAGCACTACCCTGTTAGCAAACCAGCCGAGATTACAATAGGGCCTTTGCATACCAAGCATTCCTTTTTGCTGGCTGCATCTGCACCAACTAATCTCCTGGGAAGAGACTTACTATGTAAAATGGGTTGCGTCATTTATTGTACTCCTGAAGGTGTATTCTTGGACATCCCTGAGAATCACGCTCAGGAAGTACGAGACATGTTAGACTCCCCATCAAAATTAATGTCACATTCCATTATGACAAATAGGAATCCATCCCAAGTAGAAGAGATGATATCTCAGATACCAGAGTCACTTTGGACAAAAGATGGACAGGACACTGGATTAATGGCAAACGTAGCTCCAGTAGTTGTACAAGTAAAAGATGGTAGGATAGCTCCAAAAATCCCACAGTATCCTCTGAAGCCAGAGGTGGAGTTAGGAGTTTTTCCCGTAATAGAGCGCTTGCTACAACAGGGCATTCTAGTAAGAACGTCCAGCACCGCAAATAGTCCCATCTTCCCTGTTAAAAAGAGTGGGGGGAGGGGTTACAGGCTAGTGCAGGATCTAAGGGGGATTAACAAAATAGTTGAGAGTCAGTTCCCCGTAGTGCCTAATCCAGCTGTCATCCTAATGCAAATTCCTCCCACTGCCAAATTTTTCACTGTTATTGACCTCTGCTCCGCTTTCTTTTCGGTACCTCTGCACCCTGACAGCCAATATTTGTTTGCATTCACATACAGAGGAGTCCAATACACGTGGACTCGGTTACCCCAAGGTTTCATAGATAGTCCAAGTATATTTTCTCAGGCTTTGCATGATTGTTTACAGTCTTTCCAACCAGACAGTGGATCAGTATTGATACAGTATGTGGACGATTTATTACTGTGTTCAGATTCACTGGAAGCATCTCTGAAGGATACGAAACAGCTCCTGTTTCATCTTTCAGACACAGGTCACAAGGTTTCCAAAGACAAGTTGCAATTATGCCAAGCTAAGGTAAAATATTTGGGACACTGTCTAACACAAGGACTGAGACACCTGACCACTGATAGAATCCAAGCCATTAGAGACATGACACTGCCACAAACCCAGCAACAGATCAGGACGTTTTTAGGAATGTGTGGGTATTGCCGTAATTGGATCCCAGGGTTTTCCATATTGGCGCTACCTTTGCAGGAAATGGTCTCTTCAAACAAACCTGATCGGATTTCGCATACAGACGAATCTGAAACAGCATTTGAGAGACTCAAACAGTGCCTAACGCAGGCACCAGCACTAGGTATGCCAGACTATGGGAAACCCTTTGAACTATACGGAACAGAAAGTGCTGGGTGCGCAGCAGGTGTACTAACACAAAAACACGGTGATGCCAGCAGGCCAATTGCATACTACAGCGCCCAGCTAGATACGGTAGCGCGATCCCTCCCCACATGCTTGCGTAGCGTTGCGGCGATAGCATTGCTAGTGACAAAAAGCGAAGATGTCGTGCTAGGCCACAACCTCACAATCCATACACCGCATGCGGTATCTGCCTTATTGAATTCTGCCCAAACCAGACACGTCTCATCAGCAAGGTTTACAAGATGGGAATTGGCATTAATGGCCCCCGTAAACATCACCATAAGGAGATGCAGCGCATTAAATCCTGCAACATTTCTCCCAGGTGTGCCTGGTCAGACACAAAGGGTGGAAGGTGAGAGTGATGGGGAAGGAGGATTTAATGCAAAGGAAGATACACATGATTGTATGGAATATTTGACCCAAAATTTTACCGCAAGGCCTGACATCAGTGACAATCCACTGGAAGATGCAGAACTCACGTTCTACACGGATGGTAGTTGTCACAGACAGTCAGACTCGGGAGACTTGTGTACTGGATACGCAGTCGTAGATGACCAAGACACCATAGAAGCGGAACCGCTAGGCCCACCTCACTCAGCCCAGGTTGCTGAACTGGTCGCCCTAACCAGAGCATGTGAATTGGCTAAGGGTAAGTCAGCCAATATCTACACCGATTCCAGATACGCGTTCGGGGTAGTCCATGATTTCGGAGCCCTATGGCGGCTCAGAAATTTCATGACGGCAGCTGGTACACCGATAGCGCATGCAGCTCACATAAAAAGGCTTCTAACAGCGATACAGGAACCCGACAGAGTGGCTGTTATCAAATGTAAAGCACATACATATAGCCAAGACCCAGTATCCCTTGGTAACAGCCGAGCAGACGAAGCTGCAAAGCTTGCAGCTGCTACCCCCACACGGACAGACACCACACAGTTGATGGTATTTAATACCATCAACACACAGAAGTTGTGTGAGATGCAGAATTTGTGTTCCACACAGGAAAGAGCAGTCTGGAAGGCAAAGGGATATGGCCAGGAGTCCTCAGGGCTCTGGACGGATGGACATGGTAAACCAGTGGCCCCCAGGGCATACCTTCCATGTCTGGCTGAAGCAGCTCACGGGCTGACTCATCTAGGCAAGGAGGGGATGTGCAAATTGGTAAGAGCATACTGGTGCGCCCCAGGATTCTCCTCTCATGCGAGTAAAAGAGCAATGTCATGCCTTACCTGTCTGAGAAAGAATATTGGAAAAGCAATACCTACAGAACCATCCCATATCCCACCTGCCGGCGGCCCTTTCCAGGTAATACAAATTGACTTCATTCAATTACCCCCATGTCGAAATTTGAAATATGTACTTGTCTGTATAGATGTTTTCTCGAATTGGGTCGAGGCTTTTCCAGCAGCTACAAATACCGCTATGTTTACAGCTAAGAAAATTGTGCAGGAATTTGTATGTAGATATGGTATCCCTAGAATCATTGAAAGTGATAGGGGTACCCATTTTACAGGTGATGTCTTTCAAGGAATGTGTAAATTGATGGGTATTGATAGCAAGCTGCACACTCCGTACCGTCCACAGGCGAGTGCGAAGGTCGAAAGAGTGAACAGCACTATTAAAAATAAATTGAGTAAAGTAATGGCAGAGACAGGATTGACGTGGCCAGAAGCTTTACCCATTGTTTTGTATAGCATCAGAACCACTCCCAGGTCCCCTCTTAATCTGTCTCCTTTTGAAATCTTGTTTGGTCGACAACCGCATGTCATGATTAACCCTCAGGATGATTTGAAATGTAACAATGAAGTAACTGTAAAGTACTTGATTAACATGAGTAAACAGTTGAGGAATCAAAATGATAATCTGAAGTTGGTGATTCCTGAATTACCAGATAGTAATTGTCATGACATTGAACCTGGGGATTATGTAATGATACGAAATTTTCTACGCTCAGGTTGTCTTATTGATAGATGGGAAGGACCATACCAGGTCTTATTGACTAGCACCACAACATTGAAGGTTGCTGAGAGAGAGACTTGGGTCCATTCATCCCACTGCAAAAAGGTTGCTGATCCAGAGAAGTCCCGCGATAAGGAACAGACGGTAGAGGTTGTATCACTGGAGTGTCTGTTCCAGGAGGATTGAGGCGGCACCTGAGCCTTGAAGACCGAAAGCAGTTGTCGACTCCCTTCTCCCTTTTATTGTTTTTCTCCACTTCCCAGCCCCTCTCCCTTAAAATTTCTTTTTCCCCCTCCTCATTCTTCTCTATTTCCTCCTCAAAGATGGACTTGCCCCAAGAGACTGTGATCCGGATTTTGATGTTAACCATGATGTTGACCAGAGCAGTCTGTTCCGGCGAGAGTACCATAGAGGTCGAAAGAGGTTCTGGAATGGGTTCCGATTATGATGATGGAGGCGTAGTTTTCCAAGATCAACCAAACCAACAAGCAAAGGCGAGTATCAGAAAACGATCCGATAGAAGAAATTGTGATGGATTGTTAGCTGAAGAAAATTGTATCTGTAGGCTCTGTGATAATCTGGTTGAAGATGGATGCATAAAGAAATGCCAATCTAGTTTTAATATCCATATAGACCGGCATCCATTGAGTGACTATCACTCCTTAGTGGGTAACGTGTTAAACCAAACAGATTGTTGGGTATGCTCTCAAGTACCTCAGGGTCACAGCAAATCAGGGCTAGTACCATTTCCTTTAACGTTAGGGGAGGTACTTGAGCTAAGTGGTGGGAGACCGGTGGACCGGAGGTTTAATATCTCCAGCCCTCCTAGTTTGAAGCTCCACCAATACCATGTGGATAGGTCCCTCTTATGTTTTAACATCTCCAATCCCAGAAAACCGGGAAATTGGGAAGTGTCATGGAGTAACCACACCATGACCTTTTCACACAGAGCAGATAGAATGCCTACAGATACAGAGCTGGTACGCCACATAGCCAGTAGAGGAAAATCTTTTCGGTATCGATATACCTTAGGAAATAGGATTACTAGAGTTGGAGAGGTATCACCAGGATACTGTGCACATGTCATACAAACTGATATGTGCATTAAGCAGTTGGAAGAATTAGGGTCAGGAGATTTCACCTGGAAGGTTTGTAACATGGTCATGTCCTTCTCCGTCCCTTATGTTCTCCCCGATGATGCATATTTCATATGCGGGAGAAAGGCGTACAAATGGCTTGCCCCAAACTCTGAAGGATTGTGTTATATTGGAAAAGTATTGCCTGAAGTGATGACTGTTACACATGACAAAATGAAGGACATACACCGTGGTGCCCAAGCTCCTTATACTCACACTCACTACGAGCACCGGGTTAAAAGACAACTGTCAGAAAGGTTAGAGCATCCGGCCTCTGATCTTATCCATGAATCCACCGGGATTCAGGTTCTGGTAGCGTTAGATTTCACTCGTACCGCTCGGGGAGTGATGAATTATAGATACATTTCCGCACTCGCCAATTTGTTAGATAATATCACTGAAATGTATGATGACACATTTAGATACACTGGAAGAGAACTTCAAGCTTCCAAAACAGAACTAGTTCAGCATAGGATGGTTCTTAATTATCTTACAGCAGTAACAGGCGGATATTGTGTTACATTGGCAACACAGTACGGCATAAAGTGTTGCACGTATATCACAAATAGCACCGAGGATCCGGTAGAGGTCATAGACCAAAAGATGGACGATATTCTCCAATTGAAGTGGGAATTTCGTCGAAAACACAATCTCACCCTTGCTGCTGTAGGTAATGAGCTGACTAGTTGGGTGTCATGGTTGAACCCGCGAAATTGGTTCTCCGGTTTAGGAGATTGGGCTCAAGGAGTCATAATGGATGTTGGAAAGTTTCTACTATGTATCTTGGGTGTCGTTATATCGATTGGATTGATATTTAGATGCAGGCAGGCTTTAATGAGGTGCAAACAAAGTACAAAAGTGATGAGCTTGAGGAGTGAGGAAACTGTAATTAACCTGGATTTGATTTATGACCCAATGATAGAAACCAGAATGTGATGAAAATGCGATTATACGGTCCGTTTCTTTCACCTGTTTTTCTGCTTTTCTCCCAGATACAAAGACCCCCTTGGACGAGGAAGCTGACGAGACGAGATGTATACAGACAACAGACAAGCACCAAAGAAGAAGATTTGACAACTTTAAATATGGACACTTGATGAACTTTGCCATGGATCCCCAGTTTCCCTAGTATCTTTAAACTCACGCTAGCCCAACATTTTTGTAAATCTGATGGCACTGACAAAGCTTGTTGCTCATGCCTAAGGAGCAAAACAGCGCAAAGAAGACGACTCTCAACAGATACCAAACACAACTTCGACGACAGATGTACATTTCCCTGACATAGAATATCATTGCATTTTTCGTAAGTGTTCTTTATCTTCATCTCTACAACCCTCAGGTAACGACACACATAGACGATAGGGAATACAGGCACAGATATCAGCAACCACATACCTCCCCCATTCATGTATCATCAACTAAAATGTGCATCCCCATTTTGTTACAACCACAGCCGAAATGAGCTCGGTAAAGTTTGACAGCCCATCCACAGACCTGTACCACAGGATAAGAAGGAATTCAAATGTATACTTCGCAATACCTCGAAGCTTGATTTACCACACGTACGGCACGATGATACATGACCCTCCAAACATGGACTCATACACACATGCTTCTGCTTTCTCACTAGGTCATACCCTCTTCACACCTTCTCCTCTCTCCTCCCCTACCCAACCATGGAAATCAATTAACCCCGGACTTACATTTTTCTCCTTAAATGTTTTGTGGCAGTTATTATTGACTGCCAAAGGGTGGACTGTCAAAGTCAGAAAAATGTCTCAATGCACGTTGCCATATTTGCACCGCACACTGGTCCGCGCTGCGCGTGCATGCGCTCTCCCGTGGATTCGCATACCCGCAATAACGTGCACTCGCAGGCGCGGTATGCGTATTTACGGTAGAGTTTATGTAGTCGTAGCGTGCGACTCATTCGTTACAAATGTTCACAATTAATGTAGTTTATAGATCATGGTCCCTTTGATAGATTCTGAAAGTTTGGTTAAAATACAATGTCCCAGAGCTGAGGAATCCCTCTTTATATCGTACAAAGGGTCTAACAGGAATCATACAGCAGTGTTTGGTACCCATCGGAAGAGTATTTAATTAGCAATATTCCGGTGTTGGTTTGGAGCGTATTAATCGCTCGTGCGAATAGTTATGGACATAAGAAGTTTATGTCCATTTCTATTATTTACACATACTCAGGTATGCGGCGGGAAACCCAGTTTCCCACCCACCTGAGCTGTTGGAAATCGTCACAGCCCACCTGTATGAATCACCCTATGACCTTTTGTTATGATACAGGGCCGAATTCCTTCGGCCAATGGACAATGGGATTGTAGGACCAGGAGATTGCATTGTGTGTGGGGCATAAATAGGCAGGCCGACCACATCCAGCTCTCACTCTCTCATCAACGGTTATCTGCTGATAGCCGGGAGCTGGATATCGAGGCGCAGGCGATCATACCCTTTGTGCGTAAGTTTCTCTCCGTTATCATTGTCTTTCTGTGAGCCAATTTCTCTCATCTCATCTCTCTCTCTCTCTCTCTCTCTCTCTCTCTCTCTCTCTCTCTCTGTTCTGTTCTCTCATATCTCCCCTAGACTAGGCTAGTATTGTATTGTATTAGATAGTATTGTATTGTATTGCATTTAGGTCAGTGTAGTATTGTCTTTTTGTATTTATTGTTTAGTTCTGTGGTTAGGAAGTCTCTGTTATATTGTAGTGTATCATTTGTACTGTTATCCCCTTTTACAAGTATATTAGATATAATACAGTTAATAGGCTTTGGAACCTAAACCAGCATCTGTGTATTTCCTATAGAGTTAAGTGTTCACTTGAGCGTCGGTGACGCTCAAGCAGCTTTGTAGTTAGTCAGGTTACACAAGGTTGCACTTACACCCTGTACTCACATTAAGGTATTCAGTGTATTTCATTGGTATAAGGTTTTATCATAAAGGTATAGTGTTGTGAGCGTCTGCATCGCTGGTGACCTCCTCGTGGTCTCGAGCGTAAGCTACGCCATAGCGAATCATTACCCTAGACATAACCAATAACGTGTCCTGTGATCGCTGGGCCGTGAGCGAACGTGACGCTTGAGCGTCTCGCCTACGGCTGAGCGATCGTTACGCAACTAGCGTACCATTACGGTACTTCTTAAGTAAACAGCGTACAGTGTTCTTAGCTTCATAAAGGGTTGTTATAAGGCAAAGGAATTTAGCATTGTCAGTCTCATAAGCGCCCACTATCCCAGATTGTTGACACAGATACCGACATGGATTCTGACTCCAGTGTCGATTACGATGATGCAAAGTTACAGCCAAAATTGGCAAAATCCATTCGATATATGATTATGGCAATAAAAGATGTTTTGCACATCACAGAGGAACCCCCTGTCCCTGACAAGAGGGTACATATGTACAAGGGAAAGAAGCCTGAGGTAACCTTTGAGGGGGTGTCAAAGTCAGAAAAATATCTCTATGCACACTACCATATTTGCACCTCACACAGGTCCGTGCTGCGCATGCGTACGCTCTCCCGTACGTGCGCATACTCACAGTCGCGGGCACCCGCAGGTGCACGGTATGCGTATTTACGGTAGAGTTTATGTGATCGTAGCGTGCGACTCAATCGTTACTTATTTTCACTAAATAATGTATTTTGTAGATCATGGTCCCTTTGATAGATTCTGAAAGTTTGGTTAATATAGAATGTTCATGAACAGAGAAATCCCTCTTTGTTTGATACGAAGGGTCAGACAGGAGTAATACAGTGGTGTTTAGTATCCATCGGAAGAATATTTAATTAGAAATATTCCGGTGTTGGTTTGAAGCAGATCAATCGCTCGTGCGAATAGTTATGGACATAAGAAGTTTATGAACATTTACTTTATTTGCACTTTATTACCCATGCGGCGGGAAACCCAGTTTCCCTCCCACCTGAGCTGTTGGAAATAGTCACAGCCCACCTGTATGAATCAACCTATGACCTTTTGTTATAATGCGAGGAGGAATTCCTGTGTCCAATGAACAATGAGATTGTAGGGACCATTGAATTGCATTGTGTGTGGGGCATAAATAGAAAGGCCGATCACATCCAGCACTCACTCTTCAACGGTTATCATTGCTGAAAATCGGGAGCTGGATGTCCAGAGGCGCATGCGATCGTTTCCTTTGTGCGTAAGTTTTTCTCCGTAATCATACTGTTTCTCTCTTGTTATTATGGGCCATATCTTTCTCTCTCTTCTCTTTCTCTCATTTTTCTCTTAAACTTAATTGTATTGTATTTACTGTGTAGTTACCTGGTTAGTTAGTCTATGTTATATTGTAGTGTATGATTTGTATTTGTATTAATTCTTTTGCAAGAATATCATTCAAAATATATATATATTAGGCGTTGGACCCTAAGCCCAGGTATCTGTGTATTTCTTATAGAGTTAAGTATTCTCAGAGCGTCGGTGACGCTCAAACTGCTTTTAAGCTAGTAAGGTTATACTGTGTTGCATTTACACCATATCACTACACAAAGGGTTTACTGCATAATACACTGTTTATGGTTTAGATATAAAGGTTTTACATTGTGAGCGTATGCGCCGCTGGTGATCTCCTCGTGGTCTCGAGCGGTCGCATCGCTATAGCGAATCATTACGGTAGTCGGCAGCCAATAGCGTGCCTGCCAGTGATCTCTTGGCCGTGAGCGAACGTAACGCTTGAGCGTCTCGACCACGGCTAAGCGATTGTTACGCAACGTGCGTACCCTTACGGTACTTCATACGTAGTTAGCGTACAGTGTTCTTAGACCTCATAAAGGGTATTATATAAGATAAATAATCTACTTTAACAGGGGTCACACGAGCTGAACGAGTTATGTGAAAAAGCTTGGGAATCTCCAGATAAAAGACTGCAGATTTCCAAAAGGATTCCTATGGCGTATCCTTTTCCATCAACGGATAGGTTATGATGGAAATCCTCCCCTAGGATGGACAAAGCATTAACACGCACAGCTACAGTTGGAAAATCAAATTTTTTACCTTATGTTCCCTCACAGCATAAGAAAGCTCCGCATTATCAAATGCAGTCCTTTCGGTCACAAAGAAACAAGAAAGTGTGAGGTGCGTCCTTTCTTGCCAGAGGTAGGGGCAGAGGAATAAAGCTGCACAACACAGCTAGTTCCCAGGAACAGAAGTCCTCCCCGGCCTCTACAAAATCTACCTCATGACGCTGGGGCTCCACTGGCAGAGTCCAGCCCATGTGATGTCATGCAGCTGCTCTGACCACGCCTCCTGTTTCTCCGTTGCCGACCCCATTTTGAAACCGTGCCCCCGCACCGCTCCATCTCCGACTTGGAAATGGAGTGTTGTTGACCCCCCTCCCCCCCCCCCCTTCACCGATTCACAGGCAGAGGCGATCGCATTATCTGCGGGGTGCTGCAGAAAATGCAGGCGGATGCGTATGCTCTTAGCAGTTTTTGCAGTTGGATTGCGATCCAACCTGAATCAGGCCCCATTACCTATCACAATGCACTGCGGGTAGTACAAAATGGGGTTAATATAGGAGAAAAAACCCCAGAGCTGTGCTCCTTAACTGTCCCTGGTGGCTAGTGGAGCGGCTGCCCAGTAATCGGTGTCCATGCCAGTGCGCACACGGCCCGCCCCCATCAGCGGCCTCGTGATCCCGGAGGGCGGTGTGTGTGTGACTGACCTTAGGAAGAAACCGGAGCCTCCGCTGCAGTGACCCAGCAACCGGGGCACGGGAGTATACTGCGCCACTGGGAGTGATGGAGCTGCAGTAAAGAGGTCTATTAGACCTAGCCTGCTGCAGCCCTTGTAGATTCTTATAAAAAAAGTTCTTCTTTTCTTGCCAAAATTAATAGCTAAGAATAGGCTGCCTGAGGCAGCCAACGCAAGGCTTATCCTGCACCAGACTATGTTTTTGAGTTCTTTGCTCAGTTCTCTATCCTAGCACAGACACAACCATTTCCCTAGACCCAATCGGTCATTTCATGACAAACTATATTTTGCTGTTTGTTTTTCTTTTCCTGACTATTTCACCATATAATATGTCTCAGTTCAAACTTCTCTCTGAATTAACATCCAAACGTAAAATAGATGATCTGGATAGTATCTTCTCCAGTTCTATTAATATTTCTGAACCAGAACCAAACTGGGAAGGGGATTTTCAGAAATTAAAAAGATTATTACAAAAACAAATTAGAACCAACTGGGACTTGACCAGTTTGGAAAATTATATCAAACACAAGATTGTGCCCAGGGGCTTACGCCCAAAAACCTTCCCGGCTTTTGAGTTAGCAACAGAAAACTTAAAACAGGATTGGGAAAGAGCTTTACTTAAATGCTCATCAGAATTGATTGGGATCCTCATTAAGCATGATCATCTGGCCCTTGAAGAATGCCAAAAAGAGATTAACATCTTGGGTAAGAAGCTAGAAACCTGGGAACAAAATAAAAACTTCCAGAAATGCTTTGAGGATCAGAAAAAGGAACTGGAACAGTATGAAGATACTATCATAGAGAGAAAGAGGATTAAGTTTGCAAGAGACACTAGAGATTTTGCTAACAACAAAGTGTTCAGATGGCACAAGATTTCAGAACAACAACCTAGAAAGCCTAGAGAGGACTCATATATTTCATCTGAAATTGACTCCTCAGGTAGTGAAGATACAGGAGATCACATACCTATAAGTACCTCTAGCTATAAAGGGGATTTAGACCAGAGACTCTCTTTTTTAGAGGACGGCAGGACCCATCGGGGACAAGCAACAAGAGGAAGACGAGACGTGGCCGCAAGAAGAACCAAAAACAGACAGAGATGGGAATCTCCTCCATCCGGGAGATATCCAACTCGAACATACAAGAAAAAATAAGTGAAAGCGACCTACTTAATGTCATCAACCTCACTGAACGGACCCTCACAGAAGATCAAATCAATATTCTCAGGAAGGGTCTATCTTTCTCACCCTCCAAACATTTTAATAGGTTTGTGTGTGAGAAAAATCTACGCCTTTTTGGAAGGAAACTTCTATTAAAGAAGTTTTTCTCTATGAAATCAGATGACAATTTGTCCCTCTCACGATCTCTGAGTCCGGGAACAAGCCAAGAAGGCGGGAATATTGCTTCATCATGGTCTTCCCAAGAAAGGGAAGCTCTGGAGTCCCTTGAGGAATTGTCCAGGAATGAGTCACAATCTATGGACATCTCCATTACCTCTAGGAAAATATGCAAAAAGAGATCAACATTCATTCCTCCTGAGACTATTAGCCCAGAAACCACGGTTTTCCTAAATCTGGTATCCAGAGAATTTGATAACATCTATAAGAAATCTGGGTATAACAGACAAATAGGAAACCTGAATCAAAAAGAAAGATCAGCCCTAGCTGAAATAAAGGATTGGGATGATATCATAATCAAGCTCTCTGATAAAGGGGGCAACACAGTTTTGTGGCCCAAAGTCATGTACATGAGGGAAGCATTAAGACAACTTAATGATACAACTTGTTATCAAAAACTTATACTCAATCCTACTCAAAATTACATGCAGATGTATAAAAACATGATAGATCGTGCTTTCACAAATGGCACTATTATTAAGGAAGAACGTGACTTCCTGCAAGCGACCAATCCAAAAATTCCCACATTCTATCTACTCCCTAAGGTCCATAAGAACTTACAGGAACCGCCAGGACGCCCCATAGTGTCCGGAATAGGTGGACTCTCGGAGAAGGCAAGTATTTTTCTGGATACTCACCTCAGAACGCATGTGACACAGCTAGCCAGACACGCCAGACGTTTTGCGAAGACTCAATGATGTCCAACTAGAGGCCAAACATATTCTGGTCAGTATGGACGTCGAGTCTCTTTATACTTGCATATCCCACGATCTTGGGATGAAAGCAGTTGAATACTTCCTACACATGGAAGGGATGGGCGATTTCCAATTCTTTTTGTTGAAATTATTGAAATTTGTACTACATAAAAATTACTTTGTTTTCGATGACCGCTACTACCTCCAGGTAAGAGGGACAGCTATGGGGGCGGCCTGTGCGCCCACATATGCCAACCTCTTCCTGGGGTGGTGGGAAAGAGAATATGTCTTTTCCGACAGGAATGACCAACATACACAGCATATTATCACCTGGCTGCGCTATATAGATGATGTTTTCATCATCTGGGATGGTTCTGAATGTGAACTCTTTGAGTTCCTTACAGATCTGAACAATAACAACCTTAATCTGAGATTAACAATGAATCACAGCAGCCAGGAAATCTCTTTTCTTGATCTAAAAATTTATAGAGATGGGAGCAATATGTTGGCTACAGAATTACATCGAAAGGAGACTGCTACAAACAGCATTCTCCATAACTCCAGCTCACATTTCCCTCCCACTATAGTAAATATACCTAAAGGGGAGTTCCTAAGATTAAAAAGGAATTGTTCGGATGAGGCAATTTACCGACATAAGAGTGAGGAGGTGACAGTCCGTCTTAAAGAACGGGGCTATAGCAATAGGTCCATTAAAAGGGCACGCAACTCCTTACTGAAAACAGATAGGAACTCACTTATTTTCCAAGAAAAGAAAGTGAAGGATCAAGAGGAACTGAGATTTGTGGGAGATTTTTGCCAGGAGTGGAGACAACTCAAAGAAGGCATTCAAAAACACTGGCACGTCCTGTTATCTGACCCAGATTTAGCAATCAGTCTGGGAGATAAGGTCTCGATGAGCTGGAGAAGGTCACCGAATTTAAAGGATCACTGGGTACAAAGTCATTACCAACGACACCCTTCCATCTCTCCCTCAGTAAGAGGCACATACCCATGTGGGACCTGTAGGGCTTGTGAGTACATGAGGCCAATACAAGAGATTACAGATAAATTTGGTAATCAACATAGGATTTTTGATTATTTTAACTGTAAAACAACAAATGTGGTGTACTGTTTACAGTGCCTATGTGGCAAAAGATATGTGGGAATAACCACACGGATGTTTAAACAGCGGATATTGGAAGATGCAGGAACGATTCGGAATGTGAATAGAGACATGCAGAATTTCCGACAAATAACAACGGTGGCCAGACATTTTTATCTCCATCGTAATGACAACACTCATCGAATGCAAGCCTTCGGTTTGGAAAAAGTGAAACTTGGAATTAGAGGGGGTGATGCAATGCAGGAATTACTCAAAAAGGAGAGCCAGTGGACTTATCTACTGGGAAGCCTAGCCCCATCAGGTCTTAATGAACACATAAACTACACTGTGTTCTTATGATCATATCTATGTGGAGTGGAGACACTCCTCCTAGACTTACAAAGGTATCTCCAGCCACTATCCATATACTATACTTATAATACTATAACTAACTCAGTACAAGTGCGTATAATCATCATTGCATCATAATCTCATTCACCCACCCCTTTTTCCTTTTCTTTTTCCATCTGGTTTCTTTCTCTTTGTTTTGATTTTATTATAATTTTATTTTTTCTCATAGATTCCAGCACATTTTTAACACAATTATTTCCAGTACATTCACTTGTTTAGATTTGATTTTCCTTCACGTATGCACTTGTTTGCTGTGAGGCACTTTAATCACTTTACCTATATATATATTCTTATTCACTTGGCTACACTTGCTTGGCTTCAATCATGCTGCTTGGTCAGCAATTAGTAGATTTACACACATGACACAAACCTCTCACTACGTAGTCATACCACTTTACACCTTTCTTACACATCCCAAACTGATATCAGGCACCCATGATACACTATAATTCTCCCATTCTTTAATATTTTTCACATATACGCCCCCCTTTTCTTTCATACTCACACTTAATCTGTCTCCATTTTTCACTATACACTCAATCTTATGCACTTGTCTGTATTTAACAGTCATAATATTAGGTAGGGACCCCTTTTTAGGTTTTTGCAATTTTGCATGTTATAGGTACCTTTTCTTTTTTAATAAAGCGTTATTTCATTTGCTCTTATTATTAACAATAATGTTTAACATTGTTATACACTCACAATACTGCTTTTTTTATTATTATTACCACTAGTAAGAAATCATTATTTCAATATTCTTATCACTTCCCTCATCTCTAAAATTCATATAATTTCTACAAATGTATTTTATTTATTAGAGTGTTGATTCATTAATTAATTACTAATTAATTGATATTTAAAACATTAATTTTATTATTTTTAATCTCATTTAAATAATTGTTTATCTTTATTATTTATTCTGGTTAAATAAATTTGTTTTTTCATTGGTGATTCAGTCCGGATTTCCGCCTTTTGCTGTTGGACAATTAAGCTTATACTATTTACCTGATCAATTAACTCTGCTCACTCACTTTACAACCTTTTGATGTATATGATCTAATAATATACATAATCCATGAAGTGTTACTATAATCACTATGATATCATCATGATCTACTAATGTTGTTCTGTACGAACTATCCTTGTATATAATAGAAATCCTACATCTATTTTTGAGGTGATGATCTGCTATTCTATGTGCTTTTATAGCAGTGTAGGATATGCACTATTTAAGGGATAGAACAGCTGGATTCATTCACGTTATAATTGGACCCTTAAGATCCTAAGAAAGCTATTGGCTAATGATCTCTTCTTAAGGATACCATTTGAACACCACTATAGGCTGCCAGGTGAGCAAGCCAAGGTGGTGAAACGTACGTCCTAATTACGGCCCAATGCACGGTCTCCTCACTGCAGGGGGAGCCGTGATCAGCAGCAGCAGTTTCAAGCAACCAAGCGGTTTGGATCAACTGACCGCTGCTAGCAGCGGGGGAGACGTGATCAGCAGCAGCAGCTCCAAACGATCGAGCGGCTTGGATCAACGGACCGCTGCCGGAGCAGTGACTTACAGCGAGTTGCGCTTCAGATACAACAATCCGGTACTCCACACATCCTCTCTCTTCCCCCTCTTTTTCTTCACGGACGGACATTTGGTCTCCGGTGGCGCATCCGGACCCTGCAAGGCTACTTAGCATCAGGGTCCGCCTAACGCTTCTCAAGTTGCCATCCGGTTTTTCTCCTTTCTCACGGCACAGCCCACGATCCTACTCTCATCTGTCCTCCGCTCTCTTGATGAGGTCAGACAGCAGATGGGATCAGTGAACTGGAGTGCCTACTATCCTTTTTCTTCAGCCCTCACTTGTTAGGTATTTTCAAATATAGGTTTTTCTATTCTTCTTAATAGGTACATACCTCTTTGAAAGATATGGCAATGAGCAAGGTGCAACAAAGGTGGACACACTAATATTTGAGATATTAATCAGCCTGTGCTCATAAGGTTATATAATGAAATCAGTCTCATCAATTTAGCAAGGTGCAACAAAGGTGGACGCACTAATATTTGAGATATTAATCAGCCTGTGCTCATAAGGTTATATATTGAAATCAGTCTCATCAATTCAGCAAGGTACAGCAAAGGTCGACACACTAATATTTGAGATATTAATCAGCCTATGCTCATAAGGTTATATATTGAAATCAGTCTCATCAATTTAGGAGCAATTTAGATGTGGGCAATTGCAGTTTAAATTTAAACCTTGCTCCAAAGAACAAAAGATTTATTTGATTTCATCTCTCATAACTTCAGTTGAGAGCATAAATGCCATTTTCATTTTGTATTACTTTTCTTTTCATTTCGGCCTCTGGCTCTGGCCCAAGTGGCGCATTTAGACCCTGCAAGGCTCGTTAGCATCAGGGCCTATCTAACACCACGACGGGGTCTTCAGCCAGTGTGCCTGTCTTTCTTATTTCTACGGCACAGTCGACGGTCCCACTCTCATCTTTCCTCCGCTCTTGGATGAGGTCGGACAGCAGATGGGATCAGTTGACTAGAGTGTCTACACTTTGTTTTTCCTTTCCCTTCTCCCCTCCTTTTTGTTATATCACAATATAATGTTTGCCTATATGCAGCAATGTGTTTCCAGATTACGGACAATCATTAAAGAGTACAGGATTTGTAATGTATAACCCCTTTTTTTTTCAATGTGATTATGTGCTGATTGACTCACATGACTTTGCTACACTGTGACTGGAATCTGGCCCCAATACTAGGTGGCGATTTATGCACCAACACCTGTTCCATACAATTGTGATACAATATGTGTCAGGTTCTTGTTTAAAGAAGTCAAATTGCAACCTTGTACTCTTTATTCATCAACACAGCTATGGATAGCATTTCTGTTTTATCTCTATGAGAAAGTATTAGTCCTTCGTGTACAAGCTTGATTGAATTGTGGGGAGAAGCTGATCCAAAGAAGTTTTCTAGCATTATTTACACCGCTTGATCAAATCCAGACGCATATAATTGGTCTGAATCTATTTGTGATATTAAATACCCAAATGTTAATGAATTTTCTGAGTATACGAGAGTAAAAAATATCACTACTGCTGTTTATCTGATTAGTTTGATAGATCACTATCATTGTATTGTCTAACTTTTGAACAATTACATCATTATATAATAAACGATTGTAATTGCTCTTATTTATAGATTTTTACCACTGTTTATAAGGGGATTCATTAATTATAGCATACCCCTTTTATCTTTTAGTCAAGTAAGGAATAATAAAAGCTAAGTTTTAATAAAATAAATCTTTCATTAATTCATACTGATTACTTAAAAGAGTGCTCCAAACAAAGGAATTTCTTTTCTTTTGGTAAGATGTGGGTTCTTCTACATCCACTAAATTAATGTGCCTGAGGCAGCCCCCTGTTAAGTGGCCTGCTACTGAAGGCACCAACTACAAACTGAGCTCCCTGTTCATGGAAGCGAGGTTATAGAGGAGGGGGCGCTGAGCATCTTGGGAACAGTCAAAAGCTTTGAGCCTGTTGGTGCCTCAGATCAAGATCCTACTCTACACCCCATGTGAATCCTTGTGGAGTCCAGTGTACCCCACAGAAGAAATGTCTGTGTCACACCCATTGGCAGCAACATTAGAATAGCTGCTGATGGGCACAATTGAGAAAGGAAGGGGGGAAAACATTTGAATCAAGCACATATATGTAATTTGAATATGTAATTTGTACCTTCCTACTTTAAAATGTAATGGATGAACCTCACCCTGTGAGAACTATCTTCATGACCATGGTATCTCCTATGCAAAATAAGTATGATTTGGGATAGAGCTGGGGAGGGCCGCTGCTCAGGCACATCTCTGTCAAGTAAAGGAGATTCAACTGAGGAAGCACAAGGGAACTCTCATCTGGGGTCAACAACTGCAGGGAGAACACATTTTCAGACGAATGTGGGAGGGCAGAAGGCTGCCTAATACTGAAGCACCCCCAAACAACAAACCAAATGCAACAACTAGTGCAAGCATTCCTGGGGGAAGGCCTGCAGCAGATGGATTTGCATATGGTGATGTCATCCAAGCAGTGGGTCAAAGTTGGCTTCAACCCTCATCTGCATATGAAAAGAGAAAAGGGGCGTGCAGGGCATGGCGGCCTTTTGCGGCGCTTGGATGACCCCTAGTTCACATTAAACACCTACACCCTCCTTCGATGTGGGGCTCATGTTGGCTATGCCCAAGCCCCTGAAGCATTCAAGCTAATTTCTTGCAGCAGCTGGGCACTGTAACAGCTCCAGAGCTGCTCTGTAAGGCAAGTAAAAGGGTGTGGGCCCTGCAGCACTACCTGTAGTTTGCATTGTGCATTGGAAGGCACATAGTAAGCAGACGGGAGGAGAAGTCAGGATAGTGCACAAAGGTATAGAAGGGAGGGGCTCAAGAAAAAAGAAGTGGAAACAGACAGCAAACTAGGCTGGAGAGAGACCTGAGACAAAGAGATCTGAATTATATGAGAGCCGACCAGAGGAAACACAAATTATGCAGTCAAGTTTCCCACATTTGGGAAAATCGCAGGGGCAGCACACCCAGAGTGCAATGGGTGAGCCTTGCCCTGGGAGAAGCAACTTCATGATCATAGTATCTCACCTGGCAGGTAAGTAGGAGTTGGGCTAGAGCTGTGGAGGGTCGCTGCTCGGGCACCCCCCTGTCAAGTGAAGGAGATCCAACTGAGGCAGCACAAGGGAACTCTCGAAAGAAGAACAAGGCTAGAGGAAGATCTGAGACAAAGAAATCTGACTTTTACCAGAGCTGACCAGAGGAAAGCACAAACACAGTCCCCCGCTACCACAAATAATGCAGTCGAGTTTCAGCATACCCAGAATGCAATGAATGAACCTCACCCTTGGAGAACAATCTTCATGACCATGGTATCTCCTATGCAAAATAAGTATGATTTGGGATAGGGCTGGGGAGGGCCGCTGCTCAGGCACATCTCTGTCAAGTAAAGGAGATTCAACTGAGGCAGCACAAGGGAACTCTCATCTGGGGACAACAACTGCAGGGAGAACACATATTTTCAGATGAACATGGGAGGGCAGAAGGCTGCCTAATACTGAAGCACCCCCAAACAACAAACCAAATGCAACAACTAGTGCAAGCATTCCTGGGGGAAGGCCTGCAGCAGATGGATTTGCATATGGTGATGTCATCCAAGCAGTGGGTCAAAGTTGGCTTCAACCCTCGTCTGCATATGAAAAGAAAAAAGGGGTGTGCAGGGCATGGCGGCCTTTTGCGGCGCTTGGATGACCCCTAGTTCGCATTAAACACCTCCACCCTCCTTCGGTGTGGGGCTCATGTGGCTATGCCCCTGAAGCATTCAAGCTGATTTCTTGCAGCAGCTGGGCACTGTAACAGCTCCAGAGCTGCTCTGTAAAGCAAGTAAAAGGGTGTGGGCCCTGCAGTACTACCTATAGTTTGCATTGTGCGTTGGAAGGCACAAAGTAAGCAGACGGGAGAAGTCAGGATAGTGCACAAGGGCATAGAAGGGAGCGGCTCAAGAAAAGAGAAGTGGAAACAGACAGCAAACTAGGCTGGAGAGAGACCTGAGACAAAGCGATTTGAATTATACGAGAGCCGACCAGGGGAAACACAAATTATGCAGTCAAGTTTCCCACATTTGGGGAAATCGCAGGGGCAGCACACCCAGTGTGCAATGGGTGAGCCTTGCCCTGGGAGAAGCACCTTCATGATCAAAGTATCTCACCTGGCAGGTAAGTAGGAGTTGGGCTAGAGCTGGGGAGGGTCGCTGCTCGGGCACCCCCCTGTCAAGTGAAGGAGATCTAACTGAGGCAGCACAAGGGAACTCTCGAAAGAAGAACAAGGCTAGAGGAAGATCTGAGACAAAGAAATCTGACTTTTACCAGAGCTGACCAGAGGAAAACACAAACACAGTCCCCCACTACCACAAATAATGCAGTCGAGTTTCCCACATTTGGGGAAATCACAAGGGTCAGCATACCCAGAATGCAATGAATGAACCTCACCCTGGGAGAACAATCTTCATGACCATGGTATCTCCTATGCAAAATAAGTATGATTTGGGATAGAGCTGGGGAGGGCCGCTGCTCAGGCACATCTCTGTCAAGTAAAGGAGATTCAACTGAGGCAGCACAAGGGAACTCTCATCTGGGGACAACAACTGCAGGGAGAACACATATTTTCAGATGAACATGGGAGGGCAGAAGGCTGCCTAATACTGAAGCACCCCCAAACAACAAACCAAATGCAACAACTAGTACAAACATTCCTGGGGGAAGTTCTGCAGAAGACGGATTTGCATACAGTGATGTCATCCAAGCAGTGGGCCAAAGTTGGCTGGAACCCTCATCTGCATATGAAAAGAGAAAAGGGGTATGCAGGGCATGGCGGCCTTTTGCGGCGCTTGGATGACCCTTAGTTCGCATTAAACACCCCCACCCTCCTTCGGTGTGGGGCTCATGTTGGCCATGCCCCAGCCCCTGAAGCATTCAGGCTGATTTCTTGCAGCAGCTGGGCACTGTAACAGCTCCAGAGCTGCTCTGTAAGGCAAGTAAAATGATGTGGGCCCTGCAGCACTACCTGTAGTTTGCATTGTGCATTGGAAGGCACAAAGTAAGCAGACGGGAGGAGAAGTCAGGATAGTGCACAAGGGTATAGAAGGGAGGGGCTCAAGAAAAAAGAAGTGGAAACAGACAGCAAACTAGGCTGGAGAGAGACCTGAGACAAAGAGATCTTAATTATACGAGAGCCGACCAGGGGAAACACAAATTATGCAGTCAAGTTTCCCACATTTGGGGAAATCGCAGGGGCAGCACACCCAGAGTGCAATGGGTGAGCCTTGCCCTGGGAGAAGCACCTTCATGATCATAGTATCTCACCTGGCAGGTAAGTAGGAGTTGGGCTAGAGCTGGGGAGGGTCGCTGCTCGGGCACCCCCCTGTCAAGTGAAGGAGATCCAACTGAGGCAACACAAGGGAACTCTCGAAAGAAGAACAAGGCTAGAGGAAGATCTGAGACAAAGAAATCTGACTTTTACCAGAGCTGACCAGAGGAAAACACAAACACAGTCCCCCACTACCACAAATAATGCAGTCGAGTTTCCCACATTTGGGGAAATCACAGGGGTCAGCATACCCATAATGCAATGAATGAACCTCACCCTGGGAGAACATTCTTCATGACCATGGTATCTCCTATGCAAAATAAGTATGATTTGGGATAGGGCTGGGGAGGGCCGCTGCTCAGGCACATCTCTGTCAAGTAAAGGAGATTCAACTGAGGCAGCACAAGGGAACTCTCATCTGGGGACAACAACTGCAGGGAGAACACATATTTTCAGATGAACATGGGAGGGCAGAAGGCTGCCTAATACTGAAGCACCCATAAACAACAAACCAAATGCAACAACTAGTGCAAGCATTCCTGGGGGAAGGCCTGCAGCAGATGGATTTGCATATGGTGATGTCATCCAAGCAGTGGGTCAAAGTTGGCTTCAACCCTCATCTGCATATGAAAAGAGAAAAGGGGCGTGCAGGGCATGGCGGCCTTTTGCGGCGCTTGGATGACCCCTAGTTCACATTAAACACCTACACCCTCCTTCGATGTGGGACTCATGTTGGCTATGCCCCAGCCCCTGAAGCATTCAAGCTAATTTCTTGCAGCAGCTGGGCACTGTAACAGCTCCAGAGCTGCTCTGTAAGGCAAGTAAAATGATGTGGGCCCTGCAGCACTACCTGTAGTTTGCATTGTGCATTGGAAGGCACAAAGTAAGCAGACGGAAGGAGAAGTCTGGATAGTGCACAAGGGTATAGAAGGGAGGGGCTCAAGAAAAAAGAAGTGGAAACAGACAGCAAACTAGGCTGGAGAGAGACCTGAGACAAAGAGATCTGAATTATACGAGAGCCGACCAGAGGAAACACAAATTATGCAGTCAAGTGTCCCACATTTGGGGAAATCGTAGGAGCAGCACACCCAGAGTGCAATGGGTGAGCCTTGCCCTGGGAGAAGCACCTTCATGATCATAGTATCTCACCTGGCAGGTAAGTAGGAGTTGGGCTAGAGCTGGGGAGGGTCGCTGCTCGGGTACCCCCCTGTCAAGTGAAGGAGATCCAACTGAGGCAGCACAAGGGAACTCTCGAAAGAAGAACAAGGCTAGAGGAAGATCTGAGACAAAGAAATCTGACTTTTACCAGAGCTGACCAGAGGAAAGCACAAACACAGTCCCCCACTACCACAAATAATGCAGTTGAGTTTCCCACATTTGGGGAAATCACAGGGGTCAGCATACCCATAATGCAATGAATGAACCTCACCCTGGGAGAACATTCTTCATGACCATGGTATCTCTTATGCAAAATAAGTATGATTTGGGATAGGGCAGGGGAGGGCCGCTGCTCAGGCACATCTCTGTCAAGTAAAGGAGATTCAACTGAGGCAGCACAAGGAAACTCTCATCTGGGGACAACAACTGCAGGGAGAACACATATTTTCAGATGAACATGGGAGGGCAGAAGGCTGCCTAATACTGAAGCACCCCCAAACAACAAACCAAATGCAACAACTAGTGCAAGCATTCCTGGGGGAAGGCCTACCGCAGATGGATTTGCATATGGTGATGTCATCCAAGCAGTGGGTCAAAGTTGGCTTCAACCCTCGTCTGCATATGAAAAGAGAAAAGGGGCGTGCAGGGCATGGCGGCCTTTTGCGGCGCTTGGCTGAACCCTAGTTTGCATTAAACACCTCCACCCTCCTTCGGTGTGGGGCTCATGTTGGCTATGCCCCAGCCCCTGAAGCATTCAAGCTGATTTCTTGCAGCAGCTGGGCACTGTAACAGCTCCAGAGCTGCTCTGTAAGGCAAGTAACAGGGTGTGGGCCCTGCAGCACTACCTGTAGTTCGCATTGTGCGTTGGAAGGCACAAAGTAAGCAGACGGGAGAAGTCAGGATAGTGCACAAGGGCATAGAAGGGAGCGGCTCAAGAAAAGAGAAGTGGAAACAGACAGCAAACTAGGCTGGAGAGAGACCTGAGACAAAGAGATCTGAATTATACGAGAGCCGACCAGAGGAAACACAAATTATGCAGTCAAGTGTCCCACATTTGGGGAAATCGTAGGAGCAGCACACCCAGAGTGCAATGGGTGAGCCTTGCCCTGGGAGAAGCACCTTCATGATCATAGTATCTCACCTGGCAGGTAAGTAGGAGTTGGGCTAGAGCTTGGGAGGGTCGCTGCTCGGGCACCCCCCTGTCAAGTGAAGGAGATCCAACTGAGGCAGCACAAGGGAACTCTCGAAAGAAGAACAAGGCTAGAGGAAGATCTGAGACAAAGAAATCTGACTTTTACCAGAGCTGACCAGAGGAAAGCACAAACACAGTCCCCCACTACCACAAATAATGCAGTTGAGTTTCCCACATTTGGGGAAATCACAGAGGACAGCATACCCAGAATGCAATGAATGAACCTCACCCTGGGAGAACAATCTTCATGACCATGGTATATCCTATGCAAAATAAGTATGATTTGGGATAGGGCTGGGGAGGGCCGCTGCTCAGGCACATCTCTGTCAAGTAAAGGAGATTCAACTGAGGCAGCACAAGGGAACTCTCATCTGGGGACAACAACTGCAGGGAGAACACATATTTTCAGATGAACATGGGAGGGCAGAAGGCTGCCTAATACTGAAGCACCCCCTAACAACAAACCAAATGCAACAACTAGTGCAAGCATTCCTGGGGGAAGGCCTGCTGCAGATGGATTTGCATATGGTGATGTCATCCAAGCAGCGGGTCAAAGTTGGCTTCAACCCTCGTCTGCATATGAAAAGAGAAAAGGGGTATGCAGGGCATGGCGGCCTTTTGCGGCGCTTGGATGACCCTTAGTTCGCATTAAACACCCCCACCCTCCTTCGGTGTGGGGCTCATGTTGTCCATGCCCCAGCCCCTGAAGCATTCAAGCTGATTTCTTGCAGCAGCTTGGCACTGTAACAGCTCCAGAGCTGCTCTGTAAGGCAAGTAAAAGGGTGTGGGCCCTGCAGCACTACCTGTAGTTTGCATTGTGCATTGGAAGGCACAAAGTAAGCAGACAGGAGGAGAAGTCAGGATAGTGCACAAGGGTATAAAAAGGAGGGGCTCAAGAAAAAAGAAGTGGAAACAGACAGCAAACTAGGCTGGAGAGAGACCTAATACAAAGAGATATGAATTATACGAGAGCCGACCAGGGGAAACACAAATTATGCCGTCAAGTTTCCCACATTTGGGGAAATCGCAGGAGCAGCACACCCAGAGTGCAATGGGTGAGCCTTGCCCTGGGAGAAGCACCTTCATGATCATAGTATCTCACCTGGCAGGTAAGTAGGAGTTGGGCTAGAGCTGGGGAGGGTCGCTGCTCGGGTTCCCCCCTGTGAAGAGAAGGAGATCCAACTGAGGCAGCACAAGGGAACTTTCGAAAGAAGAACAAGGCTAGAGGAAGATCTGAGACAAAGAAATCTGACTTTTACCAGAGCTGACCAGAGGAAAGCACAAACACAGTCCCCCACTACCACAAATAATGCAGTCGAGTTTTCCACATTTGGGGAAATCACAGGGGTCAGCATACCCAGAATGCAATGAATGAACCTCACCCTGGAAGAACAATCTTCATGACCATGGTATCTCCTATGCAAAATAAGTATGATTTGGGATAGGGCTGGGGAGGGCCACTGCTCAGGCACATCTCTGTCAAGGAAAAAAGTTGAAAGCGCTGTCCACAATAAAATAGTTTTTTATTTGATTAAAAATTATAAAATCACTATTCACATATATCCTTATCAATACTGATCTAAAGGTTTAGACATTGAAACATATTACAAACCATTAGAGATGAGCGCCTGAAATTTTTCGGGTTTTGTGTTTTGGTTTTGGGTTCGGTTCCGCGGCCGTGTTTTGGGTTCGAACGCGTTTTGGCAAAACCTCACCGAATTTTTTTTGTCGGATTCGGGTGTGTTTTGGATTCGGGTGTTTTTTTCAAAAAACCCTAAAAAACAGCTTAAATCATAGAATTTGGGGGTCATTTTGATCCCAAAGTATTATTAACCTCAAAAAACATAATTTACACTCATTTTCAGCCTATTCTGAACACATCACACCTCACAATATTATTTTTAGTCCTAAAATTTGCACCGAGGTCGCTGTGTGAGTAAGATAAGCGACCCTAGTGGCCGACACAAACACCGGGCCCATCTAGGAGTGGCACTGCAGTGTCACGCAGGATGTCCCTTCCAAAAAACCCTCCCCAAACAGCACATGACGCAAAGAAAAAAAGAGGCGCAATGAGGTAGCTGTGTGAGTAAGATTAGCGACCCTAGTGGCCGACACAAACACCGGGCCCATCTAGGAGTGGCACTGCAGTGTCACGCAGGATGTCCCTTCCAAAAAACCCTCCCCAAACAGCACATGACGCAAAGAAAAAAAGAGGCGCAATGAGGTAGCTGACTGTGTGAGAAAGATAAGCGACCCTAGTGGCCGACACAAACACCGGGCCCATCTAGGAGTGGCACTGCAGTGTCACGCAGGATGGCCCTTCCAAAAAACCCTCCCCAAACAGCACATGACGCAAAGAAAAAAAGAGGCGCAATGAGGTAGCTGACTGTGTGAGTAAGATTAGCGACCCTAGTGGCCGACACAAACACCGGGCACATCTAGGAGTGGCACTGCAGTGTCACGCAGGATGTCCCTTCCAAAAAACCCTCCCCAACAGCACATGACGCAAAGAAAAAAAGAGGCGCAATGAGGTAGCTGTGTGAGTAAGATTAGCGACCCTAGTGGCCGACACAAACACCGGGCCCATCTAGGAGTGGCACTGCAGTGTCACGCAGGATGTCCCTTCCAAAAAACCCTCCCCAATCAGCACATGATGCAAAGAAAAAGAAAAGAAAAAAGAGGTGCAAGATGGAATTATCCTTGGGCCCTCCCACCCACCCTTATGTTGTATAAACAAAACAGGACATGCACACTTTAACCAACCCATCATTTCAGTGACAGGGTCTGCCACACGACTGTGACTGAAATGACGGGTTGGTTTGGACCCCCCCCAAAAAAGAAGCAATTAATCTCTCCTTGCACAAACTGGCTCTACAGAGGCAAGATGTCCACCTCATCTTCACCCTCCGATATATCACCGTGTACATCCCCCTCCTCACAGATTATCAATTCGTCCCCACTGGAATCCACCATCTCAGCTCCCTGTGTACTTTGTGGAGGCAATTGCTGCTGGTCAATGTCTCCGCGGAGGAATTGATTATAATTCATTTTAATGAACATCATCTTCTCCACATTTTCTGGATGTAACCTCGTACGCCGATTGCTGACAAGGTGAGCGGCGGCACTAAACACTCTTTCGGAGTACACACTTGTGGGAGGGCAACTTAGGTAGAATAAAGCCAGTTTGTGCAAGGGCCTCCAAATTGCCTCTTTTTCCTGCCAGTATAAGTACGGACTGTGTGACGTGCCTACTTGGATGCGGTCACTCATATAATCCTCCACCATTCTATCAATGTTGAGAGAATCATATGCAGTGACAGTAGACGACATGTCCGTAATCGTTGTCAGGTCCTTCAGTCCGGACCAGATGTCAGCATCAGCAGTCGCTCCAGACTGCCCTGCATCACCGCCAGCGGGTGGGCTCGGAATTCTGAGCCTTTTCCTCGCACCCCCAGTTGCGGGAGAATGTGAAGGAGGAGATGTTGACAGGTCGCGTTCCGCTTGACTTGACAATTTTGTCACCAGCAGGTCTTTCAACCCCAGCAGACCTGTGTCTGCCGGAAAGAGAGATCCAAGGTAGGCTTTAAATCTAGGATCGAGCACGGTGGCCAAAATGTAGTACTCTGATTTCAACAGATTGACCACCCGTGAATCCTTGTTAAGCGAATTAAGGGCTGCATCCACAAGTCCCACATGCCTAGCGGAATCGCTCCGTGTTAGCTCCTTCTTCAATGCCTCCAGCTTCTTCTGCAAAAGCCTGATGAGGGGAATGACCTGACTCAGGCTGGCAGTGTCTGAACTGACTTCACGTGTGGCAAGTTCAAAGGGCATCAGAACCTTGCACAACGTTGAAATCATTCTCCACTGCAATTGAGACAGGTGCATTCCACCTACTATATCGTGCTCAATTGTATAGGCTTGAATGGCCTTTTGCTGCTCCTCCAACCTCTGAAGCATATAGAGGGTTGAATTCCACCTCGTTACCACTTCTTGCTTCAGATGATGGCAGGGCAGGTTCAGTAGTTTTTGGTGGTGCTCCAGTTTTCTGTACGTGGTGCCTGTACGCCGAAAGTGTCCCGCAATTCTTCTGGCCACCGACAGCATCTCTTGCACGCCCCTGTCGTTTTTTAAAAAATTCTGCACCACCAAATTCAAGGTATGTGCAAAACATGGGACGTGCTGGAATTGGCCCAGATTTAATGCACACACAATATTGCTGGCGTTGTCCGATGCCACAAATCCACAGGAGAGTCCAATTGGGGTAAGCCATTCCGCGATGATCTTCCTCAGTTGCCGTAAGAGGTTTTCAGCTGTGTGCGTATTCTGGAAAGCGGTGATACAAAGCGTAGCCTGCCTAGGAAAGAGTTGGCGTTTGCGAGATGCTGCTACTGGTGCCGCCGCTGCTGTTCTTGCGGCGGGAGTCCATACATCTACCCAGTGGGCTGTCACAGTCATATAGTCCTGACCCTGCCCTGCTCCACTTGTCCACATGTCCGTGGTTAAGTGGACATTGGGTACAGCTGCATTTTTTAGGACACTGGTGACTCTTTTTCTGAGGTCTGTGTACATTTTCGGTATCGCCTGCCTAGAGAAATGGAACCTAGATGGTATTTGGTACCGGGGACACAGTACCTCCAACAAGTCTCTAGTTGGCTCTGCAGTAATGATGGATACCGGAACCACGTTTCTCACCACCCAGGATGCCAAGGCCTCAGTTATCCGCTTTGCAGTAGGATGACTGCTGTGATATTTCATCTTCCTCGCAAAGGACTGTTGAACAGTCAATTGCTTACTGGAAGTAGTACAAGTGGGCTTATGACTTCCCCTCTGGGATGACCATCGACTCCCAGCGGCAACAACAGCAGCGCCAGCAGCAGTAGGCGTTACACGCAAGGATGCATCGGAGGAATCCCAGGCAGGAGAGGACTCGTCAGACTTGCCAGTGACATGGCCTGCAGGACTATTGGCATTCCTGGGGAAGGAGGAAATTGACACTGAGGGAGTTGGTGGGGTGGTTTGCGTGAGCTTGGTTACAAGAGGAAGGGATTTACTGGTCAGTGGACTGCTTCCGCTGTCACCCAAAGTTTTTGAACTTGTCACTGACTTATTATGAATGCGCTGCAGGTGACGTATAAGGGAGGATGTTCCGAGGTGGTTAACGTCCTTACCCCTACTTATTACAGCTTGACAAAGGGAACACACGGCTTGACACCTGTTGTCCGCATTTCTGGTGAAATACCTCCACACCGAAGAGCTGATTTTTTTGGTATTTTCACCTGGCATGTCAACGGCCATATTCCTCCCACGGACAACAGGTGTCTCCCCGGGTGCCTGACTTAAACAAACCACCTCACCATCAGAATCCTCCTGGTCAATTTCCTCCCCAGCGCCAGCAACACCCATATCCTCCTCATCCTGGTGTACTTCAACACTGACATCTTCAATCTGACTATCAGGAACTGGACTGCGGGTGCTCCTTCCAGCACTTGCAGGGGGCGTGCAAATGGTGGAAGGCGCATGCTCTTCACCTCCAGTGTTGGGAAGGTCAGGCATCGCAACCGACACAATTGGACTCTCCTTGTGGATTTGGGATTTCGAAGAACGCACAGTTCTTTGCGGTGCTTTTGCCAGCTTGAGTCTTTTCAGTTTTCTAGCGAGAGGCTGAGTGCTTCCATCCTCATGTGAAGCTGAACCACTAGCCATGAACATAGGCCAGGGCCTCAGCCGTTCCTTGCCACTCCGTGTGGTAAATGGCATATTGGCAAGTTTACGCTTCTCCTCCGACAATTTTATTTTAGGTTTTGGAGTCCTTTTTTTTCTGATATTTGGTGTTTTGGATTTGACATGCTCTGTACTATGACATTGGGCATCGGCCTTGGCAGACGACGTTGCTGGCATTTCATCGTCTCGGCCATGACTAGTGGCAGCAGCTTCAGCACGAGGTGGAAGTGGATCTTGATCTTTCCCTAATTTTGGAACCTCAACTTTTTTGTTCTCCATATTTTATAGGCAGAACTAAAAGGCACCTCAGGTAAACAATGGAGATGGATGGATTGGATACTAGTATTGGATACCTGCCGACTGCCGACACAGAGGTAGCCACAGCCGTGAACTACCGCACTGTACACTGGTTGATAAAGAGATAGTAGTATACTCGTAACAACTAGTATGACACTATGACGACGGTATAAAGAATGAAAAAAAAACCACGGTTAGGTGGTATATATTATAATAATAATACAATTATGGATGGACGGACTGCCTGCCGACTGCCGACACAGAGGTAGCCACAGCCGTGAACTACCGCACTGTACACTGGTTGATAAAGAGATAGTAGTATACTCGTAACAACTAGTATGACACTATGACGACGGTATAAAGAATGAAAAAAAAACCACGGTTAGGTGGTATATATTATAATAATAATACAATTATGGATGGACGGACTGCCTGCCGACTGCCGACACAGAGGTAGCCACAGCCGTGAACTACCGCACTGTACACTGGTTGATAAAGAGATAGTAGTATACTCGTAACAACTAGTATGACACTATGACGACGGTATAAAGAATGAAAAAAAAACCACGGTTAGGTGGTATATATTATAATAATAATACAATTATGGATGGACGGACTGCCTGCCGACTGCCGACACAGAGGTAGCCACAGCCGTGAACTACCGCACTGTACACTGGTTGATAAAGAGATAGTAGTATACTCGTAACAACTAGTATGACACTATGACGACGGTATAAAGAATGAAAAAAAAACCACGGTTAGGTGGTATATATTATAATAATAATACAATTATGGATGGACGGACTGCCTGCCGACTGCCGACACAGAGGTAGCCACAGCTGTGAACTACCGCACTGTACACTGGTTGATAAAGAGATAGTAGTATACTCGTAACAACTAGTATGACACTATGACGACGGTATAAAGAATGAAAAAAAAACCACGGTTAGGTGGTATATATTATAATAATAATACAATTATGGATGGACGGACTGCCTGCCGACTGCCGACACAGAGGTAGCCACAGCCGTGAACTACCGCACTGTACACTGGTTGATAAAGAGATAGTAGTATACTCGTAACAACTAGTATGACACTATGACGACGGTATAAAGAATGAAAAAAAAACCACGGTTAGGTGGTATATATTATAATAATAATACAATTATGGATGGACGGACTGCCTGCCGACTGCCGACACAGAGGTAGCCACAGCCGTGAACTACCGCACTGTACACTGGTTGATAAAGAGATAGTAGTATACTCGTAACAACTAGTATGACACTATGACGACGGTATAAAGAATGAAAAAAACCCACGGTTAGGTGGTATATATTATAATAATAATACAATTATGGATGGACGGACTGCCTGCCGACTGCCGACACAGAGGTAGCCACAGCCGTGAACTACCGCACTGTACACTGGTTGATAAAGAGATAGTAGTATACTCGTAACAACTAGTATGACACTATGACGACGGTATAAAGAAAGAAAAAAAAATACCACGGTTAGGTGGTATATATTGTAATACAATTATGGATGGACGGACTGCCTGCCGAGTTCCGACTGCCGACACAGAGGTAGCCACAGCCGTGAACTACCGCACTGTACTGTGTCTGCTGCTAATATAGACTGGTTGATAAAGAGATAGTATACAATACATACAACAATATACTACTATACTGGTGGTCAGGCACTGGTCACCACTAGTCACACTGGCAGTGGCACTCCTGCAGCAAAAGTGTGCACTGTTTAATTTTAAATTAATATAATATTATGTACTCCTGGGGGCTCCTGCTATAACAACCTGCAGTGCTCCCCAGTCTCCCCCACAATTATTATAAGCTTTGCCTTTTATACATTGATGTGCAGCACACTGGGCTGAGCTGAGTGCACACAGACTGAGTCACACTGTGTGACTGGCTGCTGCTGTGTATCGTTTTTTTTCAGGCAGAGAACGGATATAGCAGAGAACGGATATATTAAAATAAATAAAAGTTAACTAACAACAACTGCACTGGTCACTGTGGTAAACTCTGTCTGACTCTGCACAATCTCTCTCTCTCTTCTAATCTAATTTCTAATGGAGAGGACGCCAGCCACGTCCTCTCCCTATCAATCTCAATGCACGTGTGAAAATGGCGGCGACGCGCGGCTCCTTATATAGAATCCGAGTCTCGCGAGAATCCGACAGCGTCATGATGACGTTCGGGCGCGCTCGGGTTAACCGAGCAAGGCGGGAGGATCCGAGTCTGCTCGGACCCGTGAAAAAAACATGAAGTTCGTGCGGGTTCGGTTTCAGAGAAACCGAACCTGCTCATCTCTACAAACCATGGCTGTTTTCAGTGGTACCTATTAGTGAAACAGTTTAAACACAGTGGGTAACTTGCATTAAATTGACACACTCTGCATCTAATTAAACAATTGTGTTAGATGTCATATACTAATCCCCTCAGTGTTTATTCCTTTTTGATGGTTCACTCCTTTAGGCAGCCTCCTATAAACGTAATTGGAAGGGTTAAATGCTGACAGTCCCAGACATATCCGGAGAGATATGTTCACCACAAATCTGAATTATATATATCCTCCCGCTGGGACAATAATACATCCAAAGCCACAGATTGAGAGCACGCAATGTCAAATTTAAGGAGATAAAGTAGCTACTTTTCTTGGTACAATCCCTTAATTGGCGGCTATTGATACTGAATAAATTGCCGTTCTGACGGGCGTCCCCGTCTGGTGATAAAGTTACTTATATACAGTAGGACTCCTATTTAATAAGCATGCTCCACAGTTCATTCGTGAGTTCTTATTCAATAAATGGAGGCCGCATGCACGGCTGATCTCACCCCTGTTCTTATCGGCTACTGCTCCCGCCGGGCGTCCGTGGGTGTCTTAGGCAGCATCCGGCTGCTTCTCCTGCACCGAGACTCTCGCGGACCGCCTCTCCCAAAACAGTACCACAGAAAACTTGCGGTGGTGTGGTCTGTCGGGCTGGTTCGCTCCGGCGGTATCTGTCAGCGGCTGCGCGCTGCCTGCACAGCTCCCGAGATTTTGCCAGGTGTCTTGCTGACAGGGGGGATATCAAGACTGTTTTCACAATAAGGTCCACATACACAAGGGACACCCTTGACGCGTTTCTCAGCCGTATGTCTATGGCTGTTGGCTGTCTATGGCTGAGGAAACAGCCATAGACATACGGCTGAGAAACGCGTCAAGAGTGTCCCTTGTGTATGTGGACCTTATTGTGAAAACAGTCTTGATCTCCCCCCTGTCGGCAAGACACCTGGCAAAATCTCGGGAGCTGTGCAGGCAGCGCGCAGCCGCTGACAGATACCGCCGGAGCGAACCAGCCCGACAGACCACACCACCGCAAGTTTTCTGTGGTACTGTTTTGGGAGAGGCCGTCCGCGAGAGTCTCGGTGCAGGAGAAGCAGCCGGATGCTGCCTAAGACACCCACGGACGCCCGGCGGGAGCAGTAGCCGATAAGAACAGGGGTGAGATCAGCCGTGCATGCGGCCTCCATTTATTGAATAAGAACTCACGAATGAACTGTGGAGCATGCTTATTAAATAGGAGTCCTACTGTATATAAGTAACTTTATCACCAGACGGGGACGCCCGTCAGAACGGCAATTTATTCAGTATCAATAGCCGCCAATTAAGGGATTGTACCAAGAAAAGTAGCTACTTTATCTCCTTAAATTTGACATTGCGTGCTCTCAATCTGTGGCTTTGGATGTATTATTGTCCCAGCGGGAGGATATATATAATTCAGATTTGTGGTGAACATATCTCTCCGGATATGTCTGGGACTGTCAGCATTTAACTCTTCCAATTACGTTTATAGGAGGCTGCCTAAAGGAGTGAACCATCAAAAAGGAATAAACACTGAGGGGATTAGTATATGACATCTAACACAATTGTTTAATTAGATGCAGAGTGTGTCAATTTAATGCAAGTTACCCACTGTGTTTAAACTGTTTCACTAATAGGTACCACTGAAAACAGCTATGGTTTGTAATATGTTTCAATGTCTAAACCTTTAGATCAGTATTGATAAGAATATATGTGAATAGTGATTTTATAATTTTTAATCAAATAAAAAACTCTTTTATTGTGGACAGCGCTTTCAACTTTTTTCCTTGATTTATATTTAAATTATTGGGACTCAACAAACCCACTATTGAAAGCAGCAGTGCACAATTGAGAGGAGGTGTATTTTTAAGGAGCTGCACAGCTGACACACACAAGAGCTTAGCGCTTTCTAAGATTGAGGTTACATCTCTGTCAAGTAAAGGAGATTCAACTGAGGCAGCACAAGGGAACTCTCATCTGGGGACAACAACTGCAGGGAGAACACATATTTTCAGATGAAAATCTTGGTCATGCTCTGGTTTCTCTTCAGAACGAACAAATCTTTCGCCTTTTACTAAAGATTTCCGTGGAGAAGAGCAAAACCGAGTTTTATCTCAATTTTTGCATGCCCCATCTTATTGGGGTTTCTTTTATCGGTTTAAAGATAGAATGAGTGTGCTTTAATGTAAGCTCATTTGCATAGAAATGACAGTAAATGTTTGTTTCTTTTCAAACAGAACTTTCTTGACCATGCTACTTGCTTGAAAGATCTGGGAGCACATGGAATACAGTACAAACCATGCTTATAGCAAGGAGAAGCCAGGTGAGAAATCTGCTTTCTTTCAAATTGGGCGCTCACTTTGATCTGAATGAGGACTGCTGGCACGGCACTCAGGCGACAGGTGGAATCTTGGTCATGCTCTGGTTTCTCTTCAAAACGAGCAAATTTTTCGCCTTTTACTAAAGATTTCTGTGGAGAGGAGCAAAACTAAGTTTTATCTCAATTTTTGCATGCACCATCTTATTGGGGTTTCTTTTATCGGTTTAAAGATAGAACGAGTGTGCTTTAATGTAAGCTCATTTGATTAGAAATGACAGTAAATGTTTGTTTCTTTTCAAACAGAACTTTCTTGATCACACGCTTGAAAGATCTGGGAGCACATGGAAAAGAGTACAAACCATGTTTATAGCAAGGGGAAGCCTGGTGAGAAATCTGCTTTCTTTCTTTCAAATTGGGTGCTCACTTTGAACTGAATGAGGACTGCTGACATGGCACTCAGGCGACAGGTGGAATCTTGTTCATGCTCTGGTTTCTCTTCAGAATGAACAAATCTTTCGCCTTTTATTAAAGATTTCCGTGGAGAGGAGCAAAACTGAGTTTTATCTCAATTTTTGCATGCCCCATATTATTGGGGTTTCTTTTATCAGTTTAAAGACAGAACGAGTGGGCTTTCTTGTTAGCTTTAATGTAAGTTTATTTGCATAACAATGACAGTAAATGTCTGTTTCTTTTCAAGCAGAACTTTCTTGACCATACTAATAGCTTGAAAGATCTGGGAGCACATGGAAAAGAGTACAAACCATGCTTATAGCAAGGGGAAGCCTGGTGAGAAATCTGCTTTCTTTCTTTCTTTCAAATTGGGTGCTCACTTTGAGCTGAATGAGGACTGCTGGCATGGCACTCAGGCGACAGGTGGAATCTTGTAGAGAAGAGCGGGTTCGGTTCCTCGGAATCCGAACCCGCCCGAACTTCATTTTTTTTTACACGGGGCCGAGCGACTCGGATCTTCCCGCCTTGCTCGGTTAACCCGAGCGTGCCCGAACGTCATCATCCAGCTGTCGGATTCTCGCGAGGCTCGGATTCAATCGCGAGACTCTGATTCTATATAAGGAGCCGCGCGTCGCCGCCATTTTCACACGTGCATTGAGATTCATAGGTAGAGGAAGTGGCTGGCGTCCTCTCCGTTTATAGAGAAGAGAGTGAGACTAGAGTAGAGAGAGACACAGTAGTAATTTTGGGGAGCATTAGGAGGAGTACTACTACTTGCTGAAGTGATAGATAGATAGTGTGACTGTATAATGTATATCTGACTTGTGGGGGAGACACTGACAGTGGGGAGCAGTTAGAGTCTGAGAGCAGGACTCAGGAGTACATATAACGTACAGTGCACACTTTTGCTGCCAGAGTGCCACACTGCCATTGTGACCACACTGACCACCAGTATAATATATATTGTGATTGTCTGCTTAGGAGTACTACTTGCAAGTTGCTGATAGTGTGACCAGTGACCTGACCACCAGTTTAATAATCACCACCAGTTTAATATATATATATATAATTGTATATAATATATATATAATATTGTATACCACCTACCCGTTTTTTTTTTTCTTTCTTCTTCTTTATACATACTACTATAGTAGCTTACTGTAGCAGTCTGCGGTGCTGCTGAGCTGACAGTGTCCAGCAGGTCCGTCATCAGTCATTACATAATAAATATATATACCTGTCCGGCTGCAGTACTAGTGATATTATATATATATATATATATATATATATTGATTTCATCTCATTATCATCCAGTCTATATTAGCAGCAGACACAGTACGGTAGTCCACGGCTGTAGCTACCTCTGTGTCGGCAGTCGCTCGTCCATCCATAATTGTATACCACCTACCCGTGGGTTTTTTTTTTCTTTCTTCTTCTTTATACATACTACTATAGTAGCTTACTGTAGCAGTCTGCGGTGCTGCTGAGCTGACAGTGTCCAGCAGGTCCGTCATCAGTCATTACATAATAAATATATATACCTGTCCGGCTGCAGTACTAGTGATATTATATATATATATATATATATATAGATTTCATCTCATAATCATCCAGTCTATATTAGCAGCAGACACAGTACGGTAGTCCACGGCTGTAGCTACCTCTGTGTCGGCAGTCGCTCGTCCATCCATAATTGTATACCACCTACCCGTGTTTTTTTTTTTTTCTTCTTCTTTATACATACTACTATAGTAGCTTAGTGTAGCAGTCTGCGGTGCTGCTGAGCTGACAGTGTCCAGCAGGTCCGTCATCAGTCATTACATAATAAATATATCTACCTGTCCGGCTGCAGTACTAGTATGATATTATATATATATATATAGATTTCATCTCATTATCATCCAGTCTATATTAGCAGCAGACACAGTACGGTAGTCCACGGCTATAGCTACCTCTGTGTCGGCAGTCGCTCGTCCATCCATAATTGTATACCACCTACCCGTGGTTTTTTTTTTCTTTCTTCTTTATACATACTACTATAGTAGCTTACTGTAGCAGTCTGCGGTGCTGCTGAGCTGACAGTGTCCAGCAGGTCCGTCATCAGTCATTACATAATAAATATATCTACCTGTCCGGCTGCAGTACTAGTGTGATATTATATATAAGTATATATATTGATTTCATCTCATTATCATCCAGTCTATATTAGCAGCAGACACAGTACGGTAGTCCACGGCTGTAGCTACCTCTGTGTCGGCAGTCGCTCGTCCATCCATAAGTATACTAGTATCCATCCATCTCCATTGTTTACCTGAGGTGCCTTTAAGTTGTGCCTATTAAAATATGGAGAACAAAAATGTTGAGGTTCCAAAATTAGGGAAAGATCAAGATCCACTTCCACCTCGTGCTGAAGCTGCTGCCACTAGTCATGGCCGAGACGATGAAATGCCAGCAACGTCGTCTGCCAAGGCCGATGCCCAATGTCATAGTACAGAGCATGTCAAATCCAAAACACCAAATATCAGTAAAAAAAGGACTCCAAAATCTAAAATAAAATTGTCGGAGGAGAAGCGTAAACTTGCCAATATGCCATTTACCACACGGAGTGGCAAGGAACGGCTGAGGCCCTGGCCTATGTTCATGGCTAGTGGTTCAGATTCACATGAGGATGGAAGCACTCAGCCTCTCGCTAGAAAAATGAAAAGACTCAAGCTGGCAAAAGCACCGCAAAGAACTGTGCGTTCTTCGAAATCCCAAATCCACAAGGAGAGTCCAATTGTGTCGGTTGCGATGCCTGACCTTCCCAACACTGGACGTGAAGAGCATGCGCCTTCCACCATTTGCACGCCCCCTGCAAGTGCTGGAAGGAGCACCCGCAGTCCAGTTCCTGATAGTCAGATTGAAGATGTCAGTGTTGAAGTACACCAGGATGAGGAGAATATGGGTGTTGCTGGCACTGGGGAGGAAATTGACAAGGAGGATTCTGATGGTGAGGTGGTTTGTTTAAGTCAGGCACCCGGGGAGACACCTGTTGTCCGTGGGAGGAATATGGCCGTTGACATGCCTGGTGAAAATACCAAAAAAATCAGCTCTTCGGTGTGGAAGTATTTCAACAGAAATGCGGACAACATTTGTCAAGCCGTGTGTTGCCTTTGTCAAGCTGTAATAAGTAGGGGTAAGGACGTTAACCACCTCGGAACATCCTCCCTTATACGTCACCTGCAGCGCATTCATAATAAGTCAGTGACAAGTTCAAAAACTTTGGGCGACAGCGGAAGCAGTCCACTGACCAGTAAATCCCTTCCTCTTGTAACCAAGCTCACGCAAACCACCCCACCAACTCCCTCAGTGTCAATTTCCTCCTTCCCCAGGAATGCCAATAGTCCTGCAGGCAATGTCACTGGCAATTCTGACGATTCCTCTCCTGCCTGGGATTCCTCCGATGCATCCTTGCGTGTAACGCCTACTGCTGCTGGCGTTGTCGATGGTCATCCCAGAGGGGAAATCGTAAGACCACTTTTACTACTTCCACCAAGCAATTGACTGTCCAACAGTCCTTTGCGAGGAAGATGAAATATCACAGCAGTCATCCTGCTGCAAAGCGGATAACTGAGGCCTTGGCATCCTGGGTGGTGAGAAACGTGGTTCCGGTATCCATCATTACTGCAGAGCCAACTAGAGACTTGTTGGAGGTACTGTGTCCCCGGTACCAAATACCATCTAGGTTCCATTTCTCTAGGCAGGCGATACCGAAAATGTACACAGACCTCAGAAAAAGAGTCACCAGTGTCCTAAAAAATGCAGCTGTACCCAATGTCCACTTAACCACGGACATGTGGACAAGTGGAGCAGGGCAGGGTCAGGACTATATGACTGTGACAGCCCACTGGGTAGATGTATGGACTCCCGCCGCAAGAACAGCAGCGGCGGCACCAGTAGCAGCATCTCGCAAACGCCAACTCTTTCCTAGGCAGGCTACGCTTTGTATCACCGCTTTCCAGAATACGCACACAGCTGAAAACCTCTTACGGCAACTGAGGAAGATCATCGCGGAATGGCTTACCCCAATTGGACTCTCCTGTGGATTTGTGGCATCGGACAACGCCAGCAATATTGTGTGTGCATTAAATCTGGGCAAATTCCAGCACGTCCCATGTTTTGCACATACCTTGAATTTGGTGGTGCAGAATTTTTTAAAAAACGACAGGGGCGTGCAAGAGATGCTGTCGGTGGCCAGAAGAATTGCGGGACACTTTCGGCGTACAGGCACCACGTACAGAAGACTGGAGCAACACCAAAAACGCCTGAACCTGCCCTGCCATCATCTGAAGCAAGAAGTGGTAACGAGGTGGAATTCAACCCTATATATGCTTCAGAGGTTGGAGGAGCAGCAAAAGGCCATTCAAGCCTATACAATTCAGCACGATATAGGAGGTGGAATGCACCTGTCTCAAGCGCAGTGGAGAATGATTTCAACGTTGTGCAAGGTTCTGCTGCCCTTTGAACTTGCCACACGTGAAGTCAGTTCAGACACTGCCAGCCTGAGTCAGGTCATTCCCCTCATCAGGCTTTTGCAGAAGAAGCTGGAGACATTGAAGGAGGAGCTAACACGGAGCGATTCCGCTAGGCATGTGGGACTTGTGGATGGAGCCCTTAATTCGCTTAACAAGGATTCACGGGTGGTCAATCTGTTGAAATCAGAGCACTACATTTTGGCCACCGTGCTCGATCCTAGATTTAAAACCTACCTTGGATCTCTCTTTCCGGCAGACACAAGTCTGCTGGGGTTCAAAGACCTGCTGGTGAGAAAATTGTCAAGTCAAGCGGAACGCGACCTGTCAACATCTCCTCCTTCACATTCTCCCGCAACGGGGGGTGCGAGGAAAAGGCTCAGAATTCCGAGCCCACCCGCTGGCGGTGATGCAGGGCAGTCTGGAGCGACTGCTGATGCTGACATCTGGTCCGGACTGAAGGACCTGTCAACGATTACGGACATGTCGTCTACTGTCACTGCATATGATTCTCTCCCCATTGAAAGAATGGTGGAGGATTATATGAGTGACCGCATCCAAGTAGGCACGTCACACAGTCCGTACTTATACTGGCAGGAAAAAGAGGCAATTTGGAGGCCCTTGCACAAACTTGCTTTATTCTACCTAAGTTGCCCTCCCACAAGTGTGTACTCCGAAAGAGTGTTTAGTGCCGCCGCTCACCTTGTCAGCAATCGGCGTACGAGGTTACTTCCAGAAAATGTGGAGAAGATGATGTTCATTAAAATTAATTATAATTAATTCCTCCGTGGAGACATTGACCAGCAGCAATTGCCTCCACAAAGTACACAGGGAGCTGAGATGGTGGATTCCAGTGGGGACGAATTGATAATCTGTGAGGAGGGGGATGTACACGGTGATATATCGGAGGATGATGATGAGGTGGACATCTTGCCTCTGTAGAGCCAGTTTGTGCAAGGAGAGATTAATTGCTTCTTTTTTGGTGGGGGTCCAAACCAACCCGTCATTTCAGTCACAGTCGTGTGGCAGACCCTGTCACTGAAATGATGGGTTGGTTAAAGTGTGCATGTCCTGTTTATACAACATAAGGGTGGGTGGGAGGGTCCAAGGACAATTCCATCTTGCACCTCTTTTTTCTTTAATTTTTCTTTGCGTCATGTGCTGTTTGGGGAGTGTTTTTTGGAAGGGCCATCCTGTGTGACACTGCAGTGCCACTCCTAGATGGGCCAGGTGTTTGTGTCGGCCACTAGGGTCGCTTATCTTACTCACACAGCTACCTCATTGCGCCTCTTTTTTTCTTTGCGTCATGTGCTGTTTGGGGAGTGTTTTTTGGAAGGGCCATCCTGCGTGACACTGCAGTGCCACTCCTAGATTGGCCCGGTGTTTGTGTCGGCCACTAGGGTCGCTTATCTTACTCACACAGCTACCTCATTGCGCCTCTTTTTTTCTTTGCGTCATGTGCTGTTTGGGGAGGGTTTTTTGGAAGGGCCATCCTGCGTGACACTGCAGTGCCACTCCTAGATGGGCCCGGTGTTTGTGTCGGCCACTAGGGTCGCTTATCTTACTCACACAGCTACCTCATTGCGCCTCTTTTTTTCTTTGCGTCATGTGCTGTTTGGGGAGTGTTTTTTGGAAGGGCCATCCTGCGTGACACTGCAGTGCCACTCCTAGATGGGCCCGGTGTTTGTGTCGGCCACTAGGGTCGCTTAGCTTACTCACACAGCTACCTCATTGCGCCTCTTTTTTTCTTTGCGTCATGTGCTGTTTGGGGAGTGTTTTTTGGAAGGGCCATCCTGCGTGACACTGCAGTGCCACTCCTAGATGGGCCCGGTGTTTGTGTCGGCCACTAGGGTCGCTTATCTTACTCACACAGCTACCTCATTGCGCCTCTTTTTTTCTTTGCGTCATGTGCTGTTTGGGGAGTGTTTTTTGGAAGGGCCATCCTGCGTGACACTGCAGTGCCACTCCTAGATGGGCCCGGTGTTTGTGTCGGCCACTAGGGTCGCTTAGCTTAGTCATCCAGCGACCTCGGTGCAAATTTTAGGACTAAAAATAATATTGTGAGGTGTGAGGTATTCAGAATAGACTGAAAATGAGTGGAAATTATGGTTTTTGAGGTTAATAATACTTTGGGATCAAAATGACCCCCAAATTCTATGATTTAAGCTGTTTTTTAGTGTTTTTTTTAAAAAACACCCGAATCCAAAACACACCCGAATCCGACAAAAAAAAATTCGGTGAGGTTTTGCCAAAACGCGGTCGAACCCAAAACACGGCCGTGGAACCGAACCCAAAACCAAAACACAAAACCCGAAAAATTTCAAGTGCACATCTCTAGAATCTTGGTCATGCTCTGGTTTCTCTTCAGAACGAACAAATCTTTCGCCTTTTACTAAAGATTTCCGTGGAGAGGAGCAAAACTGAGTTTTATCTCAATTTTTGTATGCCCCGTCTTATTGGGGTTTCTTTTATCGGTTTAAAGATAGAACGAGTGTGCTTTAATGTAAGCTCATTTGCATAGAAATGACAGTAAATGTTTGTTTCTTTTCAAACAGAACTTTCTTGACTATACTAATTGCTTGAAAGATCTGGGAGCACATGGAAAAGAGTACAAACCATGTTTATAGCAAGGGAAGCCTGGTGAGAAATCTGCTTTCATTCTTTCAAATTGGGTGCTCACTTTGATCTGAATGAGGACTGCTGGCATGGCACTCAGGCGACAGGGGGTATCTTGGTCATGCTCTGGTTTCTCTTCAGAACGAACAAATCTTTCGCATTTTACTAAAGATTTCCGTGGAGAGGAGCAAAACTGAGTTTTATCTCAATTTTTGCATGCCCCATATTATTGGGGTTTCTTTTATTGGTTTAAAGATAGAACACGTGTGCTTTAATGTAAGCTCATTTGCATAGAAATGACAGTAAATGTTTGTTTCTTTTCAAACAGAACTTTCTTGACCACACTAATTGCTTGAAAGATCTGGGAGCACATGGAAAAGAGTACAAACCATGTTTTGTAGCAAGGGGAAGCCTGGTGAGAAATCTGCTTTCATTCTTTCAAATTGGGTGCTCACTTTGAGCTGAATGAGGACTGCTGGCATGGCACTCAGGCAACAGGTGGAATCTTGGTCATGCTCTGGTTTCTCTTCAGAATGAACAAATCTTTCGCCTTTTATTAAAGATTTCCGTGGAGAGGAGCAAAACTGAGTTTTATCTCAATTTTTGCATGCCCCATATTATTGGGGTTTCTTTTATCAGTTTAAAGACAGAACGAGTGTGCTTTCTTTTTAGCTTTAATGTAAGTTTATTTGCATAACAATGACAGTAAATGTCAGTTTCTTTTCAAGCAGAACTTTCTTGACCATACTAATTGCTTGAAAGATCTGGGAGCACATGGAAAAGAGTACAAACCATGCTTATAGCAAGGGGAAGCCTGGTGAGAAATCTGCTTTCTTTCTTTCAAATTGGGTGCTCACTTTGAGCTGAATGAGGACTGCTGGCATGGCACTCAGGCGACAGGTGGAATCTTGGTCATGCTCTGGTTTCTCTTCAGAATGAACAAATCTTTCGCCTTTTATTAAAGATTTCCGTGGAGAGGAGCAAAACCGAGTTTTATTTCAATTTTTGCATGCCCCATCTTATTGGGGTTTCTTTTATCGGTTTAAAGATAGAATGAGTGTGCTTTAATGTAAGCTCATTTGCATAGAAATGACAGTAAATGTTTGTTTCTTTTCAAACAGAACTTTCTTGACCACACTAATTGCTTGAAAGATCTGGGAGCACATGGAAAAGAGTACAAACCATGTTTATAGCAAGGGGAAGCCTGGTGATAAATCTGCTTTCTTTCTTTCTTTCAAATTGGGTGCTCACTTTGAGCTGAATGAGGACTGCTGGCATGGCACTCAGGCGACAGGTGGAATCTTGGTCATGCTCTGGTTTCTCTTCTGAATGAACAAATCTTTCGCCTTTTACTAAAGATTTCCGTGGAGAGGAGCAAAACTGAGTTTTATCTCAATTTTTGCATGCCCCATCTTATTGGGGTTTCTTTTATCGGTTTAAAGATAGAACGAGTGTGCTTTAATGTAAGCTCATTTTCATAGAAATGACAGTAAATGTTTGTTTCTTTTCAAACAGAACTTTCTTGACCACACTAATTGCTTGAAAGATCTGGGAGCACATGGAAAAGAGTACAAACCATGTTTATAGCAAGGGGAAGCCTGGTGATAAATCTGCTTTCTTTCTTTCAAATTGGGTGCTCACTTTGAGCTGAATGAGGACTGCTGGCATGGCACTCAGGCGACAGGTGGAATCTTGGTCATGCTCTGGTTTCTCTTCTGAATGAACAAATCTTTCGCCTTTTACTAAAGATTTCCGTGGAGAGGAGCAAAACTGAGTTTTATCTCAATTTTTGCATTCCCCTATATTATTGGGGTTTCTTTTATTGGTTTAAAGATAGAACGAGTGTGCTTTAATGTAAGCTCATTTGCATAGAAATGACAGTAAATGTTTGTTTCTTTTCAAACAGAACTTTCTTGACCACACTAATTGCTTGAAAGATCTGGGAGCACATGGAAAAGAGTACAAACCATGTTTTGTAGCAAGGGGAAGCCTGGTGAGAAATCTGCTGTCTTTCTTTCAAATTGGGTGCTCACTTTGAGCTGAATGAGGACTGCTGGCATGGCACTCAGGCAACAGGTGGAATCTTGGTCATGCTCTGGTTTCTCTTCAGAATGAACAAATTTTTCGCTTTTTATTAAAGATTTTTGTGAAGAGGAGCAAAACTGAGTTTTATCTCAATTTTTGCATGCCCCATATTATTGGGGTTTCTTTTATCAGTTTAAAGACAGAACGAGTGTGCTTTCTTTTTAGCTTTAATGTAAATTTATTTGCATAACAATGACAGTAAATGTCTGTTTCTTTTCAAGCAGAACTTTCTTGACCATACTAATTGCTTGAAAGATCTGGGAGCACATGGAAAAGAGTACAAACCATGCTTATAGCAAGGGGAAGCCTGGTGAGAAATCTGCTTTCTTTCTTTCAAATTGGGTGCTCACTTTGAGCTGAATGAGGACTGCTGGCATGGCACTCAGGCGACAGGTGGAATCTTGGTCATGCTCTGGTTTCTCTTCAGAACGAACAAATCTTTCGCCTTTTATTAAAGATTTCCGTGGAGAGGAGCAAAACCGAGTTTTATTTCAATTTTTGCATGCCCCATCTTATTGGGGTTTCTTTTATCGGTTTAAAGATAGAATGAGTGTGCTTTAATGTAAGCTCATTTGCATAGAAATGACAGTAAATGTTTGTTTCTTTTCAAACAGAACTTTCTTGACCATGCTACTTGCTTGAAAGATCTGGGAGCACATGGAAAACAGTGCAAACCATGCTTATAGCAAGGGGAAGCCAGTTGAGAAATCTGCTTTCTTTCAAATTGGGCGCTCACTTTGAGCTGAATGAGGACTGCTGGCATGGCATTCAGGTGACCGGTGGAATCTTGGTCATGCTCTGGTTTCTCTTCAGAATGAACAAATCTTTCGCCTTTTTCTAAAGATTTCCGTGGAGAGGAGCAAAACTGAGTTTTATCTCAATTTTTGCATGCCCCATCTTATTGGGGTTTCTTTTATCGGTTTAAAGATAGAACGAGTGTGCTTTAATGTAAGCTCATTTTCATAGAAATGACAGTAAATGTTTGTTTCTTTTCAAACAGAACTTTCTTGACCACACTAATTGCTTGAAAGATCTGGGAGCACATGGAAAAGAGTACAAACCATGTTTATAGCAAGGGGAAGCCTGGTGATAAATCTGCTTTCTTTCTTTCAAATTGGGTGCTCACTTTGAGCTGAATGAGGACTGCTGGCATGGCACTCAGGCGACAGGTGGAATCTTGGTCATGCTCTGGTTTCTCTTCTGAATGAACAAATCTTTCGCCTTTTACTAAAGATTTCCGTGGAGAGGAGCAAAACTAAGTTTTATCTCTATTTTTGCATTCCCCTATATTATTGGGGTTTCTTTTATTGGTTTAAAGATAGAACGAGTGTGCTTTAATGTAAGCTCATTTGCATAGAAATGACAGTAAATGTTTGTTTCTTTTCAAACAGAACTTTCTTGACCACACTAATTGCTTGAAAGATCTGGGAGCACATGGAAAAGAGTACAAACCATGTTTTGTAGCAAGGGGAAGCCTGGTGAGAAATCTGCTGTCTTTCTTTCAAATTGGGTGCTCACTTTGAGCTGAATGAGGACTGCTGGCATGGCACTCAGGCAACAGGTGGAATCTTGGTCATGCTCTGGTTTCTCTTCAGAATGAACAAATTTTTCGCTTTTTATTAAAGATTTTCGTGAAGAGGAGCAAAACTGAGTTTTATCTCAATTTTTGCATGCCCCATATTATTGGGGTTTCTTTTATCAGTTTAAAGACAGAACGAGTGTGCTTTCTTTTTAGCTTTAATGTAAGTTTATTTGCATAACAATGACAGTAAATGTCTGTTTCTTTTCAAGCAGAACTTTCTTGACCATACTAATTGCTTGAAAGATCTGGGAGCATATGGAAAAGAGTACAAACCATGCTTATAGCAAGGGGAAGCCTGGTGAGAAATCTGCTTTCTTTCTTTCAAATTGGGTGCTCACTTTGAGCTGAATGAGGACTGCTGGCATGGCACTCAGGCGACAGGTGGAATCTTGGTCATGCTCTGGTTTCTCTTCAGAACGAACAAATCTTTCGCCTTTTATTAAAGATTTCCGTGGAGAGGAGCAAAACCGAGTTTTATTTCAATTTTTGCATGCCCCATCTTATTGGGGTTTCTTTTATCGGTTCAAAGATAGAATGAGTGTGCTTTAATGTAAGCTCATTTGCATAGAAATGACAGTAAATGTTTGTTTCTTTTCAAACTGAACTTTCTTGACCATGCTACATGCTTGAAAGATCTGGGAGCACATGGGAAACAGTACAAAGCATGCTTATAGCAAGGGGAAGCCAGGTGAGAAATCTGCTTTCTTTCAAATTGGGCGCTCACTTTGAGCTGAATGAGGACTGCTGGCATGGCATTCAGGTGACAGGTGGAATCTTGGTCATGCTCTGGTTTCTTTTCAGAATTAACAAATCTTTCGCCTTTTATTAAAGGAGCAAAACTGAGTTTTATGTCAATTTTTGCATGCCCTATGTTATTGGGGTTTCTTTTATCAGTTTAAAGACAGAACGAGTGTGCTTTCTTGGTAGCTTTAATGTAAGTTTATTTGCATAACAATGACAGTAAATGTCTGTTTCTTTTCAAGCAGAACTTTCTTGACCATACTAATTGCTTGAAAGATCTGGGAGCACATGGAAAAGAGTACAAACCATGCTTATAGCAAGGGGAAGCCTGGTGAGAAATCTACTTTCTTTCTTTCAAATTGGGTGCTCACTTTGAGCTGAATGAGGACTGCTGGCATGGCACTCAGGCGACAGGTGGAATCTTGGTCATGCTCTGGTTTCTCTTCAGAACGAACAAATCTTTCGCCTTTTATTAAAGATTTCCGTGGAGAAGAGCAAAACCAAGTTTTATTTCAATTTTTGCATGCCCCATCTTATTGGGGTTTCTTTTATCGGTTTAAAGATAGAACGAGTGTGCTTTAATGTAAGCTCATTTGCATAGAAATGACAGTAAATGTTTGTTTCTTTTCAAACAGAACTTTCTTGACCATGCTACTTGCTTGAAAGATCTGGGAGCACATGGAAAACAGTACAAACCATGCAGTATCACAAGAGCCTTTATTTGATCTTTCATGAAGATAGAGCAGAATTGAGGACACGTCAACAATTTCTGCCGAAGGTGGTTCATCTTTCCACATGGTGCGTTTGGCCACTGACACCTTCGTTGAGTCAAAGTCTCTGGCTGTGGTCAGAACTTTGAAAATTTATGTCACCAGAACGGTTCAGATTAGGAAAACAGAGGCTCTGTTTGTCCTGTATGCTCCCAACAGGATTGGGTGTCCTGCTTCCATGCAGACCAGTATGCGCTGGATGTGTGGTAAGATTCAGCATGCTCATTCCACGGCAGGATTGCCGTTACTGAATTAGGTGAAGACCCATTCTACTAGAAAGGTGGGTTCATCCTGGGCAGCTGGTCGGGGAGTCTCGGCATTGCAACTTTGCCGAGCAGCTATTTAGTAAACACTTTTGCTAAGTTTTACAAGTTTGATACCTTGGCCGATGATAACCTCAAGTTGGGTCATTCGGTGCTGCAGAGTCGCACGCACTCTCCCACCCGTTCAAGAGCTTTGGTATAACCCCATGGTTCTTAATGTGACCCCAGCATCCTCTAGGTCATATGAGAAAATAGGATTTTAATACCTACCGGTAAATCCTTTTCTCTTAGTCCGTAGAGGATGCTGGGCACCCGTCCCAGTCCATACTGTTTTGCTGCAATTGTTCATGCCGTTGGCTTGTGTTCTGTTGAATGCCACATTCTGCGGCATGCTTAAGGTGTGAGCTGGTAAGATGCTCACCTTAGTTTAACAATAAATCCTTTCCTCGAAATGTCCGTCTCCCTGGGCACAGTTCCTAATACTGGAGTCTGGAGAAGGGGCATAGAGGGAGGAGCCAGTTCACACCCTTTGAAAGTCTTAAAGTGCCCATGTCTCTTGCGGATCCCGTCTATACCCCATGGTTCTTAATGTGACCCCAGCATCCTCTACGGACTAAGAGAAAAGGATGCCCTTGCGCACTATCCTGACTTCTCCTCCCGTCTGCTTACTTTTTGCCTTCCAACGCACAATGCGAACTACAGGTGGTGCTGCAGGGCCCACACCCTTTTACTTGCCTTACAGAACAGCTCTGGAGCTGTTACAGTGCCCAGATGCTGCAAGAAATCAGCTTGAATGCTTCAGGGGATGGGGCATGGCCAACATGAGCCCCACACCAAAGGAGGGTGGGGGTGTTTAATGCAAACTAGGGGTCACCCAAGCACCGCAAAAGGCCGCCATGCCCTGCATGCCACTTTTCTCTTTTCATATGCAGATGAGGGTTCCAGCCAACTTTGGCCCACTGCTTGGATGACATCACCGTATGCAAATCCGTCTGCTGCAGACCTTCCCCCAGGAATGCTTGTACTAGTTGTTGCATATGGTTTGATATTTAATGGTGCTTCAGTATTAGGCAGCCTTCCGCCCTCCCATGTTCATCTGAAAAGATGTGGTCTCCCTGCAGTTGTTGTCCCCAGACGAGAGTTCCCTTGTGCTTCCTCAGTTGAATCTCCTTAACTTGACGGGGGAGGGGCTGCCCGAGCAGCCACCCTCCCCAGCCCTATCCCAACTCATACTTATTTTGCATATGAGATCTCTTGATCATGAAGATTGTTCTCACAGGGTGAGGTTCATCCATTATATTTTAAAATAGGAAGGTACAAATTACATATTTGAATTGCATCTATGTGCTGGATTCAAATGTCCCCCCCCCTTCCTTTCTCAATTGTGCCCGTCAGCAGCTATTCTAAGGTTGCTGCCAATGGGTGTGACACATTAATTTCTTCTGTGGGGTACACTGGACTCCACAAGGATTCACATTGGGGTGTAGAGTAGGATCTTGATCTGAGGCACCAACCGGCTCAAAGCTTTTGACTGTTCTCAAGATGCTCAGCGCATCCTCCTCTATAACCCCGCTTCCATGAACAGGGAGCTCAGTTTGTAGTTGGTGCCTTCAGTAGCAGGCCACTTAACAGGGGCCTGCCTCAGGCAGCCTATTCTTAGCTATTAATTTTGACAAGAAAAGAAGAACTTGTTTTATGAGAATATACAAGGGCTGCAGCAGGCTAGATCTAATAGACATCTTTACTGCAGCTTCATCACTCCCAGCGGTGCTGTATACTCCCGTGCCCTGGTTGCTGGGTCACTGCAGCGGAGGCTCCGGTTTCTTCCTAAGGTCAGTCACACACACACCGCCCTTCCGGATCACGAGGCCGCTGATGAAGGGGAGCGTGGCCGTAGGGGGTGGGCCGTGTGCGCATTGGCGTGGACACTGATTACTGGGCAGCCGCTCCACTAGCCACCAGGTACAGTTAAGGAGCACAGGTCTGGGGGTTTTTCTCCTATATTAACCCAATTTTGTACTGCCCGCAGCGCATTGTGATAGGTAATAGGGCCTGATTCAGGTTGGATTGCAATCACAATAAGCGATCCAACTGCAAAAATTGCTAAGAGCATACGCATGTGCCTGCATTTTCTGCGGCACCCCGCAGAGAATGCGATCACCTCTGCCTGTCAATCGGGGCGGGGGGGAGAGGGGGGTCAGCAACACTCCATTTCCAAGTCAGGGATGGAGCGGTGCAGGGGCAAGGCTTCAAAATGGGGTCTGCAACGGAGGAGACACAGGGGGCGTGGTCACAGCGGCTGTATGACATCACATTCAGCCGCTGTGATCACAAAAATGGTGGCGGCTTTCTGCGCGCACATACAGTCTGCACCAGCAGGAGACTACACCATTTTTTATGATCATGCTGAACTGCAGTGCGACTGCAATTACAGCATGGTCAAGAAGGGAGGCGTCATGCTGGGTGGCCATGACCTGTCACTGTGCAGGAGCCAGCGCCGCTCACACACTAGTCCCCGGGTGCAGCCCCCAACCCCCGGGACACCCGGAGCAACAAAATGTAGATTCAGGCCACCAGGCCACGCCCCTACCTATGAAACCATGCCTCCTTTTTACCATTGCGCTGCTTATCTGCGCGCACTGCATTACAATCTCCCTCGCCACCTCTCTGGGTGTCACCAGTGATAGTGACACCACTGCCATGCTTGTAGCAGCTGGTCCTAAGATCTACGCCTCAAGCCCTGAGTGTTTGCCCTTGTGACTTGTTGATCATCATAGCGAAGCAGATGCTTACAGAAAACTGCAGGGGCTTAGATTGAAAATAAAAAAATTGATGGGTATAAGGAAGAGAGGAGCGGGTTCGGTTCTCCGAGAACCGAATTCCCCACGAACTCCACGTGGTTTACACTGGTCCGAGGCAGGCTCGGTTGTTCCCGCCTGACTCGGAAAACCTGAACAAGGGAAAATGTCATCATCCCGCTGTCGGATTCTCGCGAGATTCGGATTCCATATAAAGAGCTGCGCGTTGCCGCCATTTTTACTCGTGCATTGAAGAGAGAGCGGAGAGGACGTGGCTATGTTCTCTCAGTGGAAATCTCAATATCAGTGCTCAGTATCAGTGGTTACTTATTGCTGCTCAGTAATACTAGTAGTGTGTCTCTCCTGCTCAGTGTCAGTTCTCTGTAGTATCCTCATCAGTGCTCAGTATCACTGCTCATTGTCTTGTGCTGCATTGTGGTGCTCAGCATACTAAAGTACATTACTAATAGTCCAGTGCTGCATCTTGCTGCTCAGTGTCAGTTCTAGTATCCTCATCAGTGCTCACTATCACTGCTCATTGCATTGTGGTGTTCTGTATACTACAGTAACATAGTAATATAGTAACATAGTTTTTGAGGTTGAATAGAGGCAAATTGCCCATCGTGTTCAACCTGTTTTAAGTTGTGATGATTCTACATACTTGCTGAATAATGTTTTATGACTAGTTAGCTACTATAACTCATGTTACCCCCGGATTAACCATGTTGATATTTTAAGTATTATAACCTTGGATAGCTTTTTCATTCAGAAATGTATCCATTCCTTTTTTAAATCCAATTACAGAGTCCGCCATTACCACCTTCCCTGGCAGGGAATTCCACATCCTGATTGCCCTAACAGTGAAGAACCCTTTCCTCCATTGCGTTCTGAACTTTCCTCCAGTCGCAGCGAGTGACCACGTGTTCTTTTAATAAATAATTCCTCTGATAACTCTTTGTTATGTATCTTTACATATTTGAAGATATTAATAAAATCTCCTCTTAGGCACCTCTTTTCTAGTGTATACATATTCAGCCTAGTAAGTCTTTACTTATAGTCCAGTACTTTTAGGCCTTTAATCAATTTAGCCTTCAGGATCTCTTGCACTTCCATGAGCAGCAGAGTAGTGCAATGGAAGCATGCTGGCCCATAACTCAGAGGTCAATTGATCGAAACTATCCTCTGCTATGTGCATTTTTTTTTTTTTATAATTAAAGTAATCAAAAACTGGGATTGATATTTTGGCTCTTTTATTTTTACTTAAAGTACAATAACTTTTATCATTTTAATTTGTTTTAATAGTATATTGACAGCATTGTTTTCTTTAAAAAATCCACTTAATTTTCTTTACCCTATTACTGAAATGGTAATTGACAAAAACAAACTACATTGTCACCAGAAGAGCAATGCAAAATGTACAAGTGATATATTAAAATCATCTTCCATCTTGAATTTCAATGATGCATTGGGACAACAATTTTGTGAGAAACATCTTCACCCATAAAGAAAGATTTTCTTAATTCCTTACCTGTGTGCTGATTAGATATTACCTTGTTTTCACATTAAACAGACTTCCACATGAGAAAGCAGCAAGGATGCAGTGACATTTATGCTTCCTGGTGTCAACCTGTATTATTTCAGTAGACATTGAAATGAGGATGCATCTTGCTGCCTTTCCAATGTAGCAAGTTTAATTCAGTAATAGGTGAAAAAACATTCCTACAAATGTGTTAATCAGAGACTTGGCTTTGTGGACACTTTTCAGAGAGCAAATTTGTTAGCATAAAAATAAAGTCAGAAAATGAAGAGCTGTTTAATCACTCAATTGGACTTTTCTGCCAGCATAATTTTTTTTTTCTCTGCAACCCACTGCTAAATTGTGCTTCCTAGCTGTTTTTTATAAAATCACTTAATCAAATCTAACTCTGATTACATCAGAGAAGGCCAGGTACCCTACACCATAAGAGGGGGTTTGAAATTTTGACTTGTCTACTTAAAGATCACCAAAATCTGATTACAAGGTCAATTATATACCTGGGTGGGATTGAACCACCAACCTTTTGGTTAATAGCCTAACATGCTAACCGATTGCGCCACAGAGACACCTTGCAAAAGTAGATACTGACAAAGGCTAATAAGCATTCATCTAGAACGTTTCCTAGAAAAACTTTAAAAAGTCAATAATCTGGGGAATTTTTGTAAGAAACACATTGGTACTTTCCCATGATGAGTGAGTGCTTCAGGATCTCTTGCACTTACATGGGCTATTAACCAAAAGGTTGGTGGTTCAATCCCACCCAGGGACGTAATTGACCTTGTGATCAGATTTTGGTGATCTTTAAGTAGACAAGTCAAAATTTCAAACCCCCTCTTATGGTGTAGGGTACCTGGCCTTCTCTGACATAATCAGAGTTAGATTTAATTAAGTGATTTTATAAAAAAACAGCTAGGAAGCACAATTTAGCAGTGGGTTGCAGAGAAAAAAATAACATTTTAAACCTACCGGTAAATTTTTTTTCTCGTTGTCCGTAGAGGATGCTGGGGACTCCGTAAGGACCATGGGGGATAGACGGGCTCCGCAGGAGACATGGGCACTTTAAGAAAGACTTTAGATCTGGGTGTGCACTGGCTCCTCCCTCTATGCCCCTCCTTCAGACCTCAGTTAGAGAAACTGTGCCCAGAGGAGACGGACAGTACGAGGAAAGGATTTTTGTTAATCCAAGGTCAAGATTCATACCAGCCACACCAATCACACCGTATAACTTGTGATATACTACCCAGTTAACAGTATGAAAACAACATAGCATCAGTCCAAGACCGATGAAAACTAACATATAACCCTTATGTAAGCAATAACTATATACAAGTCTAGCAGAAGTAGTCCGCACTTGGGACGGGCACCCAGCATCCTCTACGGACTACGAGAAAAAGATTTACCGGTAGGTTTAAAATCTTATTTTCTCTTACGTCCTAGAGGATGCTGGGGACTCCGTAAGGACCATGGGGATTATACCAAAGCTCCCAAACAGGCAGGAGAGTGCGGATGACTCTGCAGCACCGATTGAGCAAACAGGAGGTACTCCTCAGCCAGGGTATCAAACTTATAGAACTTTGCAAAGGTGTTTGAACCCGACCAAGTAGCAGCTCGGCACAGCTGTAGTGCCGAGACCCCTCGGGCAGCTGCCCAAGAAGAGCCCAACTTCCTAGTGGAATGGGCATTGACTGAATTAGGCAACGGCAATCCCGCCATAGAATGCGCCTGCTGAATCGTGTTACAGATCCAGCGAGCAGTAGTCTGCTTTGAAGCAGGGGCGCCAATCTTGTTGGCTGCATACAGGACAAACAGTACTTCTGTTTTTCTGACTCTAGCCGTTCTGGCCACGTAAATTTTCAAAGCCCTGACCACATCAAGGGACTCGGAATCCTCCAAGTCACGCGTAGCCACAGGCACCACAATAGGTTGGTTCATATGAAAGGATGAGTCCACTTTTAGCAGGAATTGAGGACGGGTCCGCAATTCCGCTCTATCCATATGGAAAACCAGATAGGGGCTTTTATGTGATAAAGCCGCTAATTCCGACACTCGCCTAGCGGAAGCCAAGGCTAATAACATGACCACCTTCCAAGTGAGATATTTCAACTCCACCTTTTTAAGTGATTCAAACCATAACCTTAACACCACGTTAAGGTCCCAAGGCACCACCGGAGGTACAAAAGGAGGCTGCATATGCAGTACTCCCTTCACAAAAGTTTGTACTTACTTCAGGGAGAGAGGCCAATTCCTTTTGAAAGAAAATGGATAAGGCCAAAATCTGAACCTTAATAGAGCCTAATTTTAGGCCCAAATTCACTCCAGTTTGAAGTGAAGGAAGTGGCCCAGGTGGAATTCTTCCGTAGGAGCATTCCTGGCCTGACACCAAGAAACATATTTTCGCCATATACAGTGATAATGTTTAGATGTCACGTCCTTCCTAGCCTTTATTAGCGTAGGAATGACCTCATCTGGAATACCCTTTTCTGCTAGGATCCGGCGTTCAACCGCCATGCCGTCAAAAGCAGCCGCGGTAAGTCTTGGAACAGACAGGGCCCCTGTTGCAACAGGTCCTGTCTTAGAGGAAGTGGCCACGGATCTTCTGTGAGCATTTCCTGCAGATCTGGATACCAGGTCCTTCGTGGCCAATCTGGAACAATGAGAATTGTTCTCACTCCTCTTTTTCTTACTATTATCAACACTTTGGGTATGAGAGGTAGAGGAGGAAATACATAGACCGACCGGAACACCCACGGTGTCACTAGGGCATCTACAGCTACTGCCTGAGGGTCTCTTGACCTGGCGCAATACCTCTGTAGCTTTTTGTTGAGGCGGGACGCCATCATGTCTATCTGGGGCAGTCCCCACCGACTTGCAATCTGTGCGAAGATTTCCTGATGAAGTCCCCACTCTCCTGGATGTAGGTCGTGTCTGCTGAGGAAGTCTGCTTCCCAGTTGTCCACTCCCGGAATGAACACTGCTGACAGTGCGCTTACATGATTCTCAGCCCAGCGAAGAATTCTGGTGGCTTCCGCCATCGCCACTCTGCTCCTTGTGCCGCCTTGGCGGTTTACATGAACTACTGCGGTGATGTTGTCTGACTGGATCAGAACTGGTTGGTCGCGAAGTAAGGTCTCCGCTTGACGTAGGGCGTTGTATATGGCCCTTAGCTCCAGGATGTTGATGTGAAGACAAGTCTCCTGACTTGACCAAAGACCTTGGAAATGTCTTCCCTGTGTGGCTACTCCCCAACCTCGGAGGCTCGCGTTCGTGGTCACCAGGATCCAGTCCTGAATGCCGAACCTGCGGCCCTTTAGAAGGTGAGCACTCTGCAGCCACCACAGGAGAGATACCCTGTCCCTGGGGGACAGGGTGATCAACTGATGAATCTGTAGTTGTGACCCGGACCACTTGTCCAGTAGGTCCCATTGCAAGATCCTCGCATGGAACCTGCCGAAGGGAATGGCCTCGTATGATGCCACCATCATTCCCAGGACTCGAGTGCAGTGAAGCACTGACACCTGTTTTGGTTTCAATAGGTTCCTGACCAGAGTCATGAGTTCCTGGGCCTTTTCTATCGGAAGATAAACCCTTTTCTGGTCCGTATCCATAATCATGCCCGAGCAAAGTCAGACGAGTCGTAGGAACCAACTGCGACTTCGGGATATTGAGAATCCAGCCGTGTTGCTGTAACACCTTCAGTGAAAGTTATACGCTGTTCAGCAACTGCTCTCTTGATCTCGCTTTTATGAGGAGATCGTTCAAGTACGGGATAATTGTGACACCTTGCTTTCGCAGGAGCACCATAATTTCCGCCATTACCTTGGTGAAAATTCTCGGGGAAAATTCTGGAGAGACCAAACGGCAACGTCTGAAATTGGTAATGACAATACTGTACCGCAAATCTTAGGTACGCCTGATTAGGTGGATAAATGAGTACATGAAGGTATGCATCCTTTATGTCCAGAGATATCATAAAATCCCCCCCTTCTAGGCTGGCGATGACCGCTCTTAGCGATTCCATCTTGAACTTGAACCTTTTCAAGTATAGGTTCAGGGATTTTAAATTTAATATGGGTCTGACCAAACCGTCCGGTTTTGGGAGTACAAACAGGGTCGAATAATTTTCCTTTCCTTGTTGAAGCAGGGGAACCTTGACCACCACCTGTTGAAGATACAATTTGTGAATTGCATTTAACACTATCTCCCTTTCCTGGGGAGAAGATGGTAGGGCCGATTTGAAAAACCGGCGAGGAGGCACCTCTTCGAATTTCAGCTTGTAACCCTGAGAAATAATTTCTATTGCCTAGGGATCCACCTGCGAATGAACCCAGATGTGGCTGAAAACTCGAAGACGTGCCCCCAACTGGGCGGACTCCTTTAGCGGAGCCCCAGCGTCATGCGGTGGATTTTTTAGAGGCCGGGGAAGACTTCTGTTCCTGGGAACTAGCTGTGTTGTGCAGCTTTTTCCCTCTGCCCTTACCTCTGGCAAGAAAGGACGCACCTCGTACTTTCTTGTTTCTCTGTGATCGAAAGGACTGCATTTGATAATGTGGTGCTTTCTTAGGCTGTGAGGGAATATAAGGCAAAAAATTTGATTTACGAGCTGTAGCTGTGGAGACTAGGTCCGAGAGACCTTCCCCAAACAATTCCTCACCCCTGTAAGGTAAAACCTCCATATGCCTTTTTGAGTCGGCATCACCTGTCCATTGCCGGGTCCATAGGACTCGTCTAGCAGAAATCGACATAGCGTTTATTCTAGAACCCAGTAGACTAATGTCACTTTGAGCATCTCTCATATATAGGACAGCATCTTTTATATGCCCTATGGTCAATAACATAGCATCCTTATCTAGGGTCTCAATCTCTGCTGATAAGGTATCTGTCCATGCTGCTACCGCGTTACAACCCCGGCCGACGCAATTGCCGGTCTGAGTAAGGTACCAGAATGTGTGTAAATGGACTTTAGGGTAACCTTCTGCTTGCGGTCAGCAGGGTCCCTGATGGTAGCCGTATCCTGGGATGGCAGCGCTACCTTTTTGGATAAGCGTGTCAATGCTTTATCCACCCTAGGGGAGGATTCCCACCGTATCCTGTCCATTGGCGGGAAAGGATACACCATAAGAATCATTTTGGGAATCTGCAGCTTTTTGTCTGGAGATTCCCAAGCTTTTTCACATAATTCGTTCAACTCATGTGAGGGGGGAAAGGTTATCTCAGGTTTCTTTCCCTTATACATGTGTACCCTCGTGTCAGGGACAGGGGGTTCCTCTGTGATGTGCAAAACATCTTTTATTGCAATAATCATATATCGAATACATTTAGCCAATTTTGGCTGTAACTTTGCATCATCGTAGTCGACACTGGAGTCAGAATCCGTGTCGGTATCTGTGTCAACTATTTGGGATAGTGGGCGCTTTTGAGACCCCGAAGGTCCCTGCGACATAGGGACAGGCATGGGTTGACTCCCTGACTGTTCCCTAGCTTCAGCTTTGTCTAATCTCTTGTGCAATAAGTTTACATTAGCACTTAAAACATTCCACATATCCATCCAGTCAGGTGTCGGCGTTGTCGATTGAGACACCACATTAATTTGCTCCTGCTCCTCTCTAGGAGAGCCTTCTACCTCAGACATGTCGACACACGTATACCGACACACCATACACTCAGGGAATCCTCTTATCTGAGGACAGTTCCCCAACAAGGCCCCTTGGAGAGACAGAGAGAGAGAGTATGCCAGCACACACCCCAGCGCTATATGACGCAGGAAAAAAACACAATAATTTTATGTTTACCCAGTAGCGCTGTATTTCCATATATATGCGCCTAATTATGTGCCCCCTCTTCTTTAAGACCCTCTTTCTACCGTGGTATAAGCAGGGGAGAGTCCGGGGAGCTTCCCCTCAGCGGTGCTGTGGAGAAAATGGCGCTGGTGAGTGCTGAGGGAGAAGCCCCACCCCCTCAGCGACGGGCTTCTGTCCCACTCAAATATAGTAAAAAAATGGCGGGGGCTCTTATATATATACAGTGCCTAGCTGCATATATAAATTTATTTTGCCAAAGAGAGGTCTATATTGCTGCCCAGGGCGCCCCCCCTGCGCCCTTCACCGTTACAGTGACTGCCGTGTGTGAGGTGTATGGGAGCAATGGCGCACAGCTTTACTGCTGTGCGTTACCTCAGTGAAGATCATGAAGTCTTCTGCCGCCTCTGAAGTCTTCTTTTCTTCTCATACTCACCCGGCTTCTATCTTCCGACTCTGCGAGGGGGACGGCGACGCGGCTCTGGGACGGACGGTGAGGGTGAGACCTGCGTACCGATCCCTCTGGAGCTAATGGTGTCCAGTAGCCCAAGAAGCAGAGCCTTTCAACTCACAGAAGTAGGTGTGCTTCTCTCCCCTCCGTCCCTCGATGCAGGGAGTCTGTTGCCAGCAGGCTCCCTGAAAATAAAAAATCTAACAAATATACTTTCTGTCAGGAAACTCAGGAGAGCTCCCTGAAAAGCACCCAGTCTCCTCTGGGCACAGTAGTAAACTGAGGTCTGGAGGAGGGGCATAGAGGTAGGAGCCAGTGCACACCCAGATCTAAAGTCTTTCTTAAAGTGCCCATGTCTCCTGCAGAGCCCGTCTATCCCCCATGGTCCTTACGGAGTCCCCAGCATCCTCTAGGACGTAAGAGAAAAATTATGCTGGCAGAAAAATCCAATTGAGTGATTAAACAGCTCTTCATTTTATGGCTTTATTTTTATGCTAACAAATTTGCTCTATGAAAAGTGTCCACAATGCCAAGTCTCTGATTAACACCTTTGTAGGAATGGTTTTTCACCTATTACTGAATTAAACTTGCTTCATTGGAAAGGCAGCAAGAGGCATCCTCATTTCAATGTCTACTGAAATAATACATGTTGACACCAGGAAACATAAACGTCACTGCATCCTTGCTGCATTCTCATGTGGAAGTCTGTTTAATGTGAAAACAAGGTGATATCTAATCAGCACACAGGTAAGGAATTAAGAAAATCTTTCTTTAAGGGTGAAGATGTTTTCACAAAATCGTTGTCCCAATGCATCATTGAAATTCAAGATGGAAGATGATTTTAATATATCACTTGTACATTTTGCATTGCTCTTCTGGTGACAATGTAGTTTGTTTTTGTCAATTACCATTTCAGTAATAGGGTAAAGAAAATCAAGTGGATTTTTTAAAGAAAACAATACTGTCAATATACTATTAAAACAAATTAAAATGGTAATAGTTATTGTACTTTAAGTAAAAATAAAAGAGCCAAAATATCAATCCCAGTTTTTGATTACTTTAATTATTAAAAAAAAATACACATAGCAGAGTATAGTTTCGATCAATCGACCTCTGGGTTATGAGCCCAGCATGCTTCCATTGCACCACTCTGCTGCTCATGTAAGTGCAAGAGATCCTGAAGGCTGTACTATAAGGAAAGACTTACTAGGCTGAATATGTATATACTAGAAAAGAGGTGCCTAAGAGGAGATATTATTAATATCTTCAAATATGTAAAGATACATAACAAAGAGTTATAAGAGGAATTATTTATTAAAAGAACACAGTTTAGGACACGTGGGCACTTGCTGCGACTGTAGGAAAGTTCCGAAAGCAATGGAGGAAAGGGTTCTTCACTGTTAGGGCAATCAGGATGTGGAATTCCCTGCCAGGGAAGGTGGTAATGGCGGACTCTGTAATTGGATTTAAAAAAGGAATGGATACATTTCTGAATGAAAAAGCTATCCAAGGTTACAATACTTAAAATATCAACATGGTAAATCCGGGGGTAACATGAGTTATAGTAGCTAACTAATCATAAAATTAGTAATGTACTGTAGTATGCTAAGGACCACAATGCAGCACAAGACAATGAGCAGTGATGAGGATACTACTGAGAACTGACACTGAGCAGGCACATCTCTGTCAAGTAAAGGAGATTCAACTGAGGCAGCACAAGGGAACTCTCATCTGGGGACAACAACTGCAGGGAGAACACATATTTTCAGATGAACATGGGAGGGCAGAAGGCTGCCTAATACTGAAGCACCCCCAAACAACAAACCAAATGCAACAACTAGTGCAAGCATTCCTGGGGGAAGGCCTGCAGCAGATGGATTTGCATATGGTGATGTCATCCAAGCAGTGGGTCAAAGTTGGCTGGAACCCTCGTCTGCATATGAAAAGAGAAAAGGGGTATGCAGGGCATGGCGGCATTTTGAGGCGCTTGGATGACCCCTAGTTCGCATTATACACCCCCACCCTCCTTCGGTGTGGCGCTCATGTTGGCCATGCCCCTGCCCCTGAAGCATTCAAGCTGATTTCTTGCAGCAGCTGGGCACTGTAACAGCTCCAGAGCTGCTCTGTAAGGCAAGTAAAAGGGTGTGGGCCCTGCAGCACTACCTGTAGTTTGCATTGTGCATTGGAAGGCACAAAGTAAGCAGACGGGAGGAGAAGTCAGGATAGTGCACAAGTGCCAACATGAGCCCCACACCGAAGGAGGGTGGGGGTGTTTAATGCGAACTAGGGGTCATCCAAGCGCCGCAAAAGGTCGCCATGCCCTGCATACCCCTTTTCTCTTTTCATATGCAGATGAGGGTTCCAGCCAACTTTGGCCCACTGCTTGGATGACATCACCGTATGCAAATCCGTCTTCAGCAGACCTTCCCCCAGGAATGCTTGTACTAGTTGTTGCATTTGGTTTGTTGTTTGGGGGTGCTTCAGTATTAGGCAGCCTTCTGCCCTCCCATGTTCATCTGAAAATATGTGTTCTCCCTGCAGTTGTTGTCCCCAGATGAGAGTTCCCTTGTGCTGCCTCAGTTGAATCTCCTTTACTTGACTAAGATGTGCCTGAGCAGCGACCCTCCCCAGCCCTATCCCAAATTATACTTATTTTGCATAGGATATACCATGGTCATGAAGATTGTTCTCCCAGGGTGAGGTTCATTCATTGCATTCTGGGTATGCTGACTCCTGTTATTTCCCCAAATCTGGGAAACTCGACTGCATTATTTGTGGTAGTGGGGGACTGTGTTTGTGCTTTCCTCTGGTCAGCTCTGGTAAAATTCAGATTTCTTTGTCTCAGATCTTCCTCCAGCCTTGTTCTTCTTTCGAGAGTTCCCTTGTGCTGCCTCAGTTGGATCTCCTTCACTTGACGGGGGGGTGCCCGAGCAGCGACCCTCCCCAGCTCTAGCCCAACTCCTACTTACCTGCCAGGTGAGATACTATGATCATGAAGGTGCTTCTCCCAGGGCAAGGCTCACCCATTGCACTCTGGGTGTGCTGCTCCTGCGATTTCCCCAAATGTGGGACACTTGACTGCATAATTTGTATTTCACCTGGTCGGCTCTCGTATAATTCAGATCTCTTTGTCTCAGGTCTCTCTCCAGCCTAGTTTGCTGTCTGTTTCCACTTCTCTTTTCTTGAGCCGCTCCCTTCTATGCCCTTGCGCACTATCCTGACTTCACCCGTCTGCTTACTGTGTGCCTTCCAACGCACAATGCGAACTACAGGTAGTGCTGCAGGGCCCACACCCTTTTACTTGCCTTACAGAGCAGCTCTGGAGCTGTTACAGTGCCCAGCTGCTGCAAGAAATCAGCTTGAATGCTTCAGGGGCTGGGGCCTAGCCCCACACCGAAGGAGGGTGGAGGTGTTTAATGCGAACTAGGGGTCATCCAAGTGCCGCAAAAGGCCGCCATGCCCTGCACTCCCCTTTTCTCTTTTCATATGCAGACGAGAGTTGAAGCCAACTTTGACCCACTGCTTGGATGACATCACCATATGCAAATCAATCTGCTGCAGGCCTTCCCCAAGGAATGCTTGCACTAGTTGTTGCATTTGGTTTGTTGTTTGGGGGTGCTTCAGTATTAGGCAGCCTTCTGCCCTCCCATGTTCACCTGAAAATATGTGTTCTCCCTGCAGTTGTTGTCCCCAGATGAGAGTTCCCTTGTGCTGCCTCAGTTGAATCTCCTTTACTTGACAGAGATGTGCCTGAGCAGCGGCCCTCCCCAGCCCTATCCCAAATCATACTTATTTTGCATAGGAGATACCATGGTCATGAAGATTGTTCTCCCAGGGTGAGGTTCATTTATTGCATTCTGGGTATGCTGACCCCTGTGATTTCCCCAAATGTGGGAAACTCGACTGCATTATTTGTGGTAGTGGGGGACTGTGTTTGTGCTTTCCTCTGGTCAGCTCTGGTAAAAGTCAGATTTATTTGTCTCAGATTTTCCTCTAGCCTTGTTCTTCTTTCGAGAGTTCCCTTGTGCTGCCTCAGTTGGATCTCCTTCACTTGACAGGGGGGTGCCCGAGCAGCGACCCTCCCCAGCTCTAGCCCAACTCCTACTTACCTGCCAGGGGAGATACTATGATCATAAAGTTGCTTCTCCCAGGGCAAGGCTCACCCATTGCACTCTGGGTGTGCTGCTAATGCGATTTCCCCAAATGTGGGAAACTTGACTGCATAATTTGTGTTTCCTCTGGTCGGCTCTCGTATAATTCAGATCTCTTTGTCTCAGGTCTCTCTCCAGCCTAGTTTGCTGTCTGTTTCCACTTCTTTTTTCTTGAGCCCCTCCCTTTTATACCCTTGTGCACTATCCTGACTTCTCCTCCTGTCTGCTTACTTTGTGCCTTCCAATGCACAATGCAAACCACAGGTAGTGCTGCAGGGCCCGCACCCTTTTACTTGCCTTACATAGCAGCTCTGGAGCTGTTACAGTGCCAAGCTGCTGCAAGAAATCAGCTTGAATGCTTCAGGGGCTGGGGCATGGCCAACATGAGCCCCACACCGAAGGAGGGTAGGGGTGTTTAATGCGAACTAAGGGTCATCCAAGCGCCGCAAAAGGCCGCCATGCCCTGCATACTCCTTTTCTCTTTTCATATGCAGATGAGGGTTCCAGCCAACTTTGGCCCACTGCTTGGATGACATCACCGTATGCAAATCCGTCTTCGGCAGAACTTCCCCCAGGAATGCTTGTACTAGTTGTTGCATTTGGTTTGTTATTTGGGGGTGCTTCAGTATTAGGCAGCCTTCTGCCCTCCCATGTTCATCTGAAAATATGTGTTCTCCCTGCAGTTGTTGTCCCCAGATGAGAGTTCCCTTGTGCTGCCTCAGTTGAATTTCCTTTACTTGACAGAGATGTGCCTAAGCAGCGGCCCTCACCAGCTCTATTCCAAATCATACTTATTTTGCATAGGAGATACCATGGTCATGAAGATTGTTCTCCCAGGGTGAGGTACATTCATTGCATTCTGGGTATGCTGACCCCTGTGATTTCCCCAAATCTGGGAAACTCGACTGCATTATTTGTGGTAGTGGGGGACTGTGTTTGTGCTTTCCTCTTGTCAGCTCTGGTAAAAGTCAGATGTCTTTGTCTCAGATCTTCCTCTAGCCTTGTTCTTCTTTCGAGAGTTCCCTTGTGCTGCCTCAGTTGGATCTCCTTCACTTGACAGGGGGGTGCCCGAGCAGCGACCCTCCCCAGCTCTAGCCCAACTCCTACTTACCTGCCAGGTGAGATACTATTAAGTGGATTTTTGAAAGAAAACAATACTGTCAATATACTATTAAAATAAATTAAAATGGTAAAAGTTATTGTACTTTAAGTAAAAATAAAAGAGCTAAAATATCAATCCCAGTTTTGGATTACTTTAATTAACAAAAAAAATACATATAGCAGAGGATAGTTTCAATCTGCCTACCTCTGGGTTATGGGCCCAGCATGCTTTCATTGCAGTACTCTGCTGCACATGTAAGTGCAAGAGATCCTGAAGCACATGTAAGTGCAAAAGATCCTGAAGCACTCACTCATCATGGGAAAGTACCAATGTGTTTCTTCGTTGGTTGATCTAAGAAACATCTTACAAAAACTCTCCAGATTATTGACTTTATAAAGTTTTTCTAGGAAACGTTCTAGATGAATGCTTATTAGCCTTTGTCAGTACACATTTTTGCAAAGTGTCTCTGTGGCGCAATCAGTTAGTGTGTTTGGCTACTAACCAAAAGGTTGGTGGTTCAATCCCACCCAGGGATGTAATTGACCTTGTGATAAGGTTTTGGTGATCTTTAAGTAGACAAGTCAAAATTTCAAACCCCCTATTATGATGTAGGGTACCTGGCCTTCTCTGATGTAATCAGAGTTAGATTTGATTAAGTGATTTTATAAAAAAACAGCTAGGAAGCACAATTTAGCAGTGGGTTGCAGAGAAAAAAAAATATGCTGGCAGAAAAATCCAATTTAGTGATTTAACAGCTCTTCATTTTCTGGCTTTATTTTTATGCTAACAAATTTGTTCTCTGAAAAGTGTCCACAAAGCCAAGTCTCTGATGAACACCTTTGTAAGGATGGTTTTTTACCTATTACTAAATTAAACTTGCTTCATTGGAAAGGCAGCAAGATGCATCCTCATTTCAATGTCTACTGAAATAATACGGGTTGACACCAGGAAACATTAACGCCAATGCATCCTTGCTGCTTTCTCATGTGGAAGTCTGTTTAATGTGAAAACAAGGTGATATCTAATTAGCACACAGGTAAGGAATTAAGAAAATCTTTATTTAAGGGTGAAGATGTTTCTCACAAAATCGTTGCCCCAATGCATCATTGAAATTCAAGCTGGAAAGATGATTTTAATATATCACTTGTACATTTTGTATTGCTCTTCTGGTGACAATGTAGTTTGTTTTTGTCAATTACCATTTTAATAATAGGGTAAAGAAAATTAAGTGGATTTTTGAAAGAAAACAATACTGTCGATATACTATTAAAACAAATTAAAATGGAAAAAGTTATTGTACTTTAAGTAAAAATAAAAGAGCTAAAATATCAATCCCAGTTTTGGATTACTTTAATTAAAAAAAAAATGCATATAGCAGAGGATAGTTTCAATCTGCCTACCTCTGGGTTATGGGCCCAGCATGCTTCCATTGCAGTACTCTGCTGCACATGTAAGTGCAAGAGATCCTGAAGCACTCACTCATCATGGGAAAGTACCAATGTGTTTCTTCGTTGGTTGATCTAAGAAACATTTTACAAAAACTCTCCAGATTATTGACTTTTTAAAGTTTTTCTAGGAATCGTTCTAGATGAATGCTTATTAGCCTTTGTCAGTATGCACTTTTGCAAAGTGTCTCTGTGGCGCAATCAGTTAGTGTGTTTGGCTACTAACCAAAATGTTGGTGGTTCAATCCCACCCAGGGATGTAATTGATCTTGTGATCAGGTTTTGGTGATCTTTAAGTAGACAAGTCAAAATTTCAAACCCCCTCATATGATGTAGGGTACCTGGCCTTCTCTGATGTAATCAGAGTTAGATTTGATTAAGTGATTTTATAAAAAATAGCTAGGAAGCACAATTTAGCAGTGGGTTGCAGAGAAAAAAAAATATGCTGGCAGAAAAATCCAATTGAGTGATTAAACAGCTCTTCATTTTCTGGCTTTATTTTTATGCTAACAAATTTGTTCTCTGAAAAGTGTCCACAAAGCCAAGTCTCTGATGAACACCTTTGTAAGGATGGTTTTTTACCTATTACTAAATTAAACTTGCTTCATTGGAAAGGCAGCAAGATGCATCCTCATTTCAATGTCTACTGAAATAATACGGGTTGACACCAGGAAACATTAACGCCAATGCATCCTTGCTGCTTTCTCATGTGGAAGTCTGTTTAATGTGAAAACAAGGTGATATCTAATTAGCACACAGGTAAGGAATTAAGAAAATCTTTATTTAAGGGTGAAGATGTTTCTCACAAAATCGTTGCCCCAATGCATCATTGAAATTCAAGCTGGAAAGATGATTTTTATATATCACTTGTACATTTTGTATTGCTCTTCTGGTGACAATGTAGTTTGTTTTTGTCAATTACCATTTTAATAATAGGGTAAAGAAAATTAAGTGGATTTTTGAAAGAAAACAATACTGTCAATATACTATTAAAACAAATTAAAATGGTAAAAGTTATTGTACTTTAAGTAAAAATAAAAGAGCTAACATATCAATCCCAGTTTTGGATTACTTTAATTAACAAAAAAATGCATATAGCAGAGGATAGTTTCAATCTGCCTACCTCTGGGTAATGGGCCCAGCATGCTTCCATTGCAGTACTCTGCTGCACATGTAAGTGCAAGAGATCCTGAAGCACTCACTCATCATGGGAAAGTACCAATGTGTTTCTTCGTTGGTTGATCTAAGAAACATCTTACAAAAACTCTCCAGATTATGACTTTATAAAGTTTTTCTAGGAAACGTTCTAGATGAATGCTTATTAGCCTTTGTCAGTATGCACTTTTGCAAAGTGTCTCTGTGGCGCAATCAGTTAGTGTGTTTGGCTACTAACCAAAAGGTTGGTGGTTCAATCCCACCCAGGGATGTAATTGACCTTGTAATCAGATTTTGGTGATCTTTAAGTAGACAAGTCAAAATTTCAAACCCCCTCTTATGGTGTAGGGTACCTGGCCTTCTCTGATGTAGTTAGATTCAGTGGAGTGGAGAGGACGGAAGCCAGACTGGAATGGGTCAAGCAGTGAGTGTGAGGAAAGAAAGGAAGTAAGGCGGTTGTAGACAATACGCTCAAGGAGTTTGGAGGCAAAAGGGAGGAGAGAGATGGGTCGGTAGTTGGAGAGAGTGTTTGGATCAAGGGTAGGTTTTTTAAGAATAGGAGAGATGAGAGCGTGCTTGAAGGCAGAGGGGACAGTGCCTGATGAGAGGGAGAGATTGAGAAGGTGGGAAAGATGGGAAAAAGCAGAAGAAGAGAGGTGGCAAAGGAGGCGGGAGGGGATAGGGTCAAGTGGGGAGGTGGTGAGGGGACAGGAACGAATGAGGGCCATGACTTCCTCTCCAGATGCATGGGAGAAAGATGACAGAGTTGGTGCGAGGGATGGGGAGGGTTGGTAAGGGTTGGGAGAAGGCTGGTTACTGATAGTCTGGTGTGATGTGATGTCCTGACGTATGGAGTCAATTTTGGATGTGAAGTAAGTGGCAAAGTCAAGAGCAGAGAGTGAGGAAGGGAGACGAGGTGGAGGTGGGCAGAGGAGTGAGTTGAGAGTGGCAAAGAGGCGCCGGGGGTTGGAAGACTGGGAGGAGATGAGGTTCTTGAAGTATGACTGTTTAGCAAGAGAAAGGGCAGCACTGAAGGATGAGAGCATAAGTTTGAAATGGAGGAAGTCTGCCTTAGAGCGTGATTTCCTCCAGTGTCGCTCAGCCGTACGTGAGCATTTTTGCAGATATCTGGTGCATTTGGTGTGCCAGGGTTGAGGTGTTAATTTGTGAGGGTGAATAGTGGTTGGTGGAGCAACAGAGTCAAGAGCAGAAGTAAGGGAAGCATTGTATGTGGAAGTGGCTTGTTCAGGGCATGAGAGAGAGAGAATAGGAGAGAGAAGTGAGTCAAACAGGGAGGAAAGGAATGTGGTGTCAATAGCTTCAATGTTACGCTTAGTGATGGTAGCCTTAGGAGGTAGAGATGGGGAAGTCGAGAGAGATAGGTTGAAGGAGAGCAGGTGGTGGTCAGAGAGGGGAAATGGGGAGTTGGAAAAATCAGAAATATCACAGCGGTGAGTGAAGACCAGATCCAGTGAGCTCCCATTCACATGGGAGGGTGAGGAGGTCCACTGGGAGAGACCAAGTGAAGAGGTGAGGTTAAGAAGTTTAGAGGCAGGGGATTGTGTGGGGATGTCAATAGGGATGTTGAAATCGCCTAGGATAATGGTGGGAATGGCAGAAGAGAGGAAGTGAGGAAGCCAGGAAGCAAAGTTGTCGATTAATTTGGAAGCAGTGCCAGGGGGGCGGTAAATGACAGCTACTCTAAGATGGACTGGTTGGAAGAGGCATATGGCGTGGACCTCAAATGTAGAGAATATAAGGGATGGTTCTGGTGGTATGAGTTGGTAGGAGTAACTAGAAGGTAAAAGGACCCCAACACCACCCCCATGGCGACCCCCAGGTCGGGGTGTGTGTGTGAATGTAAGGCCCCCAGCAGAGAGAGCAGCAGCAGAAGTAGTGTCAGAGGGAGTAATCCAAGTTTCAGTAATGGCTAGTAGGTGTAGGGAGTTGGAAATGAAAAGGTCATGAGTGGGGACCAGTTTGTTACAAACAGATCTGGCATTCCAGAGGGCACAGGATAGGGGGAGAGATGTGAATTAGATTTTCAGGGTTGCTGTAGCGATGAGGTGGGATTAACTTTGAGGGCAGGGATGATGAGAGAGTAGTGATGGTACGGGTGCCTGAGCTAGGAGGGGAAACTGCAGGAGGTGGGCAGGGAGGGAGGTCAGTGTGATGTGGATGGGGGTGTGGGGAGGTGACAGGGAAGGGAGAGAGGGAGCAGGGCTGAGTTGTGGGGTAGCAGGACCATGGGGCAGAGGTGAATGAAAGTGGGGTAACAGGAAAGGTGGGGGAAGGAAACAGAGGGATGGAGGGGAGACAGAGGAGGGGAGAGAGGAGGAGGTGGAGGAGACTAGGGGGGAAGGATAAAGATACATTATTAGGTAGACACTGAGTGATGTGGGGAGTATAAGAAAACCTTGACATAGTGTTAAGTAGGTAAATAGGTTGAGGGAATATGGAAGTAGGAGAGGAGACTGTAAGGCAATCCGAGCAGAAGAATTGCAGAAATGCAGGTGAGAAAAGCAGTATAGGCTCAAGGGGTGTAGATTTAGTATGAAATGAGTCAAAAGCGTAGATAAAGTGGGTGCAGAAAAGTATTTGGAGTGTAAGAAATGAAAGGATTGTGAGAGGTTTAAGAAGCAATGGTAATTATGTTAGATGTTTTAAGTGTTTGCAGGTAAAATTGCATTGGTGCAGCTGTGCTTAAAAAACAAAATTACAATAATACAGATACAGGCATTTGTAGGTGAAATGGATGGTTTATGAAATGTCCAAGTAAGGTAGTTCTGTGCTATGTAATCAGATGCAACAATCAGGAGGTGAGTGATCTGAGGAGTAAGTGACTCACATTTGTTATTAGTTCTTCAGTTTTCTTTGTTTTGTTAGATTGGTGTGCTTCTGTTTTCCTTCTTTTTCACTTCGATTGAACGCTGATTGAACACTGCTGTTATGTGTCAATTTTATCACGCTTTGATAAAAATGCACGCTTAGATCAATAAATGCACAGCCAAATGGCTTTGCACAGCCTACACCATTGGACTTAAGTAGAAGACTATTACAAGTGAAACCAATAATTGAAATCTGTAACCACACCCCACCCCCTCAAATGCCAGGCAATAAATTACCTTAAAAACAACAACCAGGCATTCCACAAAGATTAAACTGGGTCTATATCATTCAAAACTTTAAAAAAGTACTTCAAAATCACATACTATGCAATAATGTTTCAATTTGCATTACCCAGCAGAATTAGCTTTGCATATATAGATATAGCGCAGCAGAATATATTGGTGGTTGTAGTCAATTGTAATTACCTGTAGGTGACAAGAAGAGAAGAAACGTCAATTCACAATCGATATCAGCTGAAGATAAATTAATGCTGATTGAACACTGCTGTTATGTGTCAATTTTATCACGCTTTGATAAAAATGCACGCTTAGATCAATAAATGCACAGCCAAACGGCTTTGCACAGCCTACACCATTGGACTTAAGTAGAAGACTATTACAAGTGAAACCAATAATTGAAATCTGTAACCACACCCCACCCCCTCAAATGCCAGGCAATAAATTACCTTAAAAACAACAACCAGGCATTCCACAAAGATTGAACTTGGTCTATATAATTCAAAACTTTAAAAAAGTACTTCAAAATCACATACTATGCAATAATGTTTCAATTTGCATAACCCAGCAGAATTAGCTTTGCATATATAGATATAGTGCAGCAGAATATATTGGTGGTTGTAGTCAATTGTAATTACTCAGCAGAATTAGCTTTGCATATATAGATATAGTGCAGCAGAATATATTGGTGGTTGTAGTCAATTGTAATTACCCAGCAGAATTAGCTTTGCAAATATAGATATAGTGCAGCAGAATATATTGGTGGTTGTAGTCAATTGTAATTACCCAGCAGAATTAGCTTTGCATATATATAGTGCAGCAGAATATATTGGTGGTTGTAGTCAATTGTAATTACCCAGCAGCAGCTCTACTGCACTCAACATCACCAGTGCTCACAATATATATAATGCTATATACTATGCCATAGTGGTGCTTACTATATAACACCTCCTACTGCGTTCCCCCTGGCAATGAGCATGACACCCAGAGAGTGAAACCCCTGGCAATGAGCATGACACCCAGCACGTGAAACTCTTGGCATTGAGCAGTTTTTGTAAAAGTAATTAGAAGCTTTACTGTAGGGCATAGTGTATCACAGATATTGTGGTGAGTGACATAATATGTTCCAAAGGGCATTAATGTGTGGGGCTTAACATGGTGGAAATTACTGTACTTTTTTCCCTGTGGTGGCCGAGGTCTGTTGGTGCAGGGTCAAGAACTGGGGTGTAAGGTAGTCTTTGCCTGCAAGGCTACGCCCATTTTATGGAGACCATACCCATTTTTGCGAGGTCACGCCCCCCCATCCCGTCCGGAGCACTCACGCAAATATAGTTTTTTTTATATATATATATATATATATATATATATATGGGGGAGGGGCACAAATTTTAATGCCAATGGTGGCGGGGGGCACGCATTTTTAAATCTCGTATTTGAAGCCAAATTGTTTAGAAACACCCCTGCAAGAAAATATCTGCAAATCCAATGTTACCATAAGTGTGGCATATACCTGCGCTTGCTCGCGGGGTGAGAACATCTCCCTAATTGAATTTAGCGATATGAATAGAGGTTGTGCAGCAGCCACAGAAAGGGTTAATCTCTGCAGCTTGTCACTAAATTACATTGTTGCAATTTTAGCTGGGAGCTGCAATAATTACTCTAATACATAACACAGCCAACACTTCTATATTCACACAATATACTGCATGGTGAATATAGAAGTGGTGCTTACTAAACAGCACCTCCTACTGCATTCCACATCACCGCTGGTCACATGCCATAGTGGTGCTTACTATATAACACCAGGTGCTGTGCAGTGGTCAAAACACACTAACTGGTCCCATGCTGTTGTTTAACTAAAGGCCTATACACACGATGAGATTCTGTCTATGCTAATAGGTTTAAAAAGGTTACATAAAAGCTACTTTATGTATTTATTCATTAAAGTTTTTAAGTTGTATTTTACAACCATACAATGATATGATATATAATGTATCGTATAATCATTACATAATGTTGATGGCATTGAATTGTCTCTGCCTTGACTAGTGGCAGCAGCTTCAGCACTTGGTGGAAGTGGATCTTGATCTTTCCCTATTTTACCCTCCACCTTTTTGTTCTCCATTTTTTAATGTGTGGAATTATATGCCAGTAATATATCTGGAATTAGACGGTAGTAATGTCAGGAATTAGATACCACTAGATAGATACCAGATATCACTGTGACTGGAATGATGACATATGCACAGTGACAGGACACTACCACAGCACCCTACAGCAGCCATATGCGGCACAAGACACTGGAGTATTAGTAATGTACTGTAGTATACTGAGCACCACAAGACAATGAGCAGTGATACGGAGCACTGATGAGATTACTAGAACTGACACTGAGCAGCCAGATGCAGCACTGGACTATTAGTAATGTTCTGTAGTTCTGTAGTATACTGAGCACCACAATGCAGCACAAGACAATGAGCAGTGATACTGAGCACTGATGAGGATACTACTGAGAACTGACACTGAGCAGGAGAGACACACTACAATTTCATCTTGCGCCTCTTTTTTTATTTATCTTTGCATCATGTGCTGTTTGGGGCTATTTTTTTAAGTGCCATCCTGTCTGACACTACAGTGCCACTCCTAGATGGGCCAGGTGTTTGTGCTGCCCACTTGGGTCACTTAGCTTAGTCATCCAGGGACCTTGGTGCAAATTTTAGGACTAAAAATAATATTGGGAGGTGTGAGGTGTTCAGAATAGACTGGAAAGGAGTAGAAATTATGGTTATTGAGCTTAATACTATAGGATCAAAATTACCCCCAAATTCTATGATTTTAGCTGTTTGAGGTTTTAAAAAAAAATCACCCAAATCCAAAACCCGAAAGGGTGGTTTTGCCAAAACGCGTCCGTATCCAAAACACAACTGCGGATCCGAAACCAAAACCAAAACATGAAACACGAAAAATGCCCGCTGCACATCTCTAGTTAGGGGAGAAGCATGTAGCCTTGTAGACTATGCACAGCTATATCTAGAAAAATATACGATCTAATCTTTAACCAACCAATGCAAGAAAGTATTTAATGTGAAAATACGAAACACTAGACTAATTGGAGGTGCGCCCTAAAGCAAATTACAATGTTAGGATTAGGGGGTTCGGAAAGACCTCTAGTGTATACACTACTATATACATTTTAAGATAGGAAGGTACAAATTACATATTCACATTGCATCTATGGGCTGGATTCAAATGTCCCTTTCCTCCCTCAATCGTGCCCGTCAGCAGCTATTCTAATGTTGCTGCCAACGGGTGCGACATGTTTATTTCAGCTCGCTACCCCCAGGGGAAACAAGCTGAAATGTGTGCAAAGAGACCCATTTGGGCAACCAAACGGTGTCTTTTCACGATCGCGCCCATTACTTTATTCAGGTTTAGGTGCTTTGTGCACCTAAACCAGAGTGTAATGGGCGCAATAATTGAGGGCATTTGAATTTCCCTTATATGTGTGTGTGTGATATACACACAGACACACATACTGTATTTCTTTATATAATGGACACCTCAGTTTCTATTCATTCATGTCCTGCCCCCTACTCTGTCAGACCCCTTCCCCTCTACTTTTCTGACCCCAAACGCCACTCATTCTTGTTGAGTGCTGGTGGGCCCATTCAGAATTTTGCTATGGGGCCCACAAAGGTCTAGTTACGCCACTGGGCAGGGTTATAGAGGAGGCGGTGCAAGGCATCCTGGGAACAGTCAAAGCTTTAGCCTGTTGGTGCCTTGGATCAACATCCAACTCTACACCCCGATGTTAGTGTAGTGCCTTTTGGGGTTAAGGTTTTACAGAAAGTTACAGGTTTTTTTAATTTAGTAAAATATGCCCCATTTTAAAGATAGGACATTTAAATTTGTTGCACCTGTGCAGTACATAGCAGCCTGCAGGGCATGTACAGTGGCTTCATTTGGGTGCACATACATTGCCGGCTCCTGGTCGCAAACTGAAATTATTGTGTGTAAGTGGAATTAGCGGTGTTTATGTCATACAGGGGGGTGGGGGAGGTTTGTGGTTGGTGGGGGGCACGCTGTGCGATTATTATCCTGCATCTATACATACATGCGCTAACACCTGGACATACACTGATGTACCCACACCTAATATCCATACATACACGCCCTGACACCTGGACATACACCAACATTCCCACACCTGCATCTATACATACACATGCTGACACCTGGACATACACCAACATACAAGCACCTGCATCTATATATACACGTGCTGACAAATGGACATACACCGACGTACCCACACTTGCATCTATACATACATGCACTGACATCTGGACATACAAGCACCTGTATCTATACATACACGCGCTGACACCTGAACCTACACTGACGTTCCCACACCTGCATCTATACATACACATTCTGACACCTGGACATACACAGACGTACCCACACCTGCATCTATACATACACGCGTTGACACCTGGACGTACACTGACGTACACACACCTACATCTATATATGCATGGATGCAAATGTGGGTACGTCTGTATACGTCCAGGTGTTAGCAGCATGCGTATGTATAGATGTTAGGTGTGGGTACATCAGTGTATGACCAGGTGTCAGCACATGTATGTATAGATTCACATGTGGGTAAGCCGGTGTACGTCCACGTGTCAGCATGTGTAGGTATAGATGCAGGTGTGGGTACGTTGGTGTACGTTTAGGGGTCAGCGTGTTTATGATGTTGGTGTGTGTATGTCAGTGTACGTACAGATATAGGTGTGTGTATGTATGTATGTATGTATGTATGTATGTATATGTATAGAGGAAGGTGTGATACATACATATAACACATACATGATAGATACATACATATATCACACACACGATAGATAGATAGATAGATAGATAGATAGATATCACAAACATATATGATTCATACATATATCACACACACATACATGATACATACATGAGAAAGACCTGGGATGGTGATGAGGCCCGGGCCCCCTGCTGATGTTGCGTTGAGGAAGGCAGTGTTCCAGGGCGGATGCCAGTCGGGGAGAGCGCCGCGCAGCCCGGGAAAAATACTGCTGAGGAGCTACATCTGGAAGAGCCCCAGGGAGGGAGAGTGCCACATGCCCCATCCTGCGCGGCACACTCTGCAGGCCTGCACATGGGAAGGGAGGTCTCTGGCCACACATACTCACCCTGCTGCTGAAGCCCCGCTGCTGTCCCCATCAGCGCTCTCCAGCGGGGAGCGGGGCCAGGATGAACCTCAACCTGTGATAACTATCTTCATGATCAAGAGATCTCATATGCAAGATAAGTATGTGTTGGGATAGGGCTGGGGAGGGCGGCTGCTCGGGCACACCCTCGTCAAGTTAAGGAGATTTAACTGAGGAAGCACAAGGGAACTCTCGTCTGGGGACAACAACTGCAGGGAGACCACATCTTTTCAGATGAACATGGGAGGACGGAAGGCTGCCTAATACTGAAGCACCCTCAGACATTAAACCATATGCAACAACTATTGCAAGCATTCCTGGGGGAAGGTCTGCAGCAGACGGATTTGCATACGGTGATGTCATCCAAGCAGTGGGCCAAAGTTGGCTGGAACCCTCATCTGTATATGAAAAGAGAAAAGGGGCATGCGGGGCATTGCGGCCTTTTGCGGCGCTTGGATAACCCCAAGTTTGCATTAAACACCCCCACCCTCCTTCGGTGTGGGGCTCATGTTGGCCATGCCCAAGCCCCTGAAGCATTCAAGCTGATTTCTTGCAGCAGCTGGGCACTGTAACAGCTTCAGAGCTGCTCTACAAGACAAGTAAAAGGGTGTGGGCCCTGCAGCACCACCGGTAGTTTGCATACACACATATATAGGACAGCTTCTCTTATATGCCCCAGGGTCAATAAAATAGTATCCTTGTCTAGGCTATCCATCCCCTCAGATAAGGCATTTGTCCATGCCGCTACAGCACTACACACCCAGGTCGACGCAATTGCCGGTCTGAGTAAGGTACCTGAATGTGTATAAATGGACTTCAGGGTAATCTCCTGTTTGCGGTCAGCACACTCTTTGAGGGTAGCCGTATCCTGGGACGGGAGGGCTACCTTCTTGGATAAGCGTGTTAATGCTTTGTCCACCCTAGGGGAGGATTCCCATCGTAACCTATCCGTTGATGGGAAAGGATACGCCATAAGAATCCTTTTGGAAATCTGCAGTCTTTTATCTGGAGATTCCCAAGCTTTTTCACATAACTCGTTCAGCTCGTGTGAGGGGGGAAAGGTTACCTCAGGCTTCTTTCCCTTGTACATATGTACCCTCTTGTCAGCGACAGGGGGTTACTGTCCCTGACTGTCCCAAAGCTTCTGCCTTGTCTAATCTTTTGTGCAATGAGTTTACACTAGCATTTAAAACATTCCACATATCCATCCAATCAGCTGTCGACGGAGACACCACATTCATTTGCTCCCGCTCCTCTCTAACATAGCCTTCTTCCTCAGACATGTCGACACACGTGTACCGACACACCACTCACACAGTGAATGCTTTTTCTGAAGACAGTTTCCCCACAAGGCCCTTTGGAGAGACAGAGAGAGAGTATGCCAGCACATACCCCAGCGCTATATAACCCAGGAATAAAACAGTAACTTAATGTTTGCCCAGTAGTGCTGCTGTATGTAATTTGCGAATTATGTGCCCCCCCCCTCTTTTCAACCCTCTTGTCTAACGTGGTATAAGCAGGGTAGAGTCCGGGGAGCTTCCTCTCAGCGGTGCTGTGGAGAAAAAATGGCGCTGGTGAGTGCTGAGGGAGAAGCCCCGCCCCCTCGGAGGTGGGCTTCTGTCCCGCTTAAACTGTAAAATTGGCGGGGGCTCATACATATATACAGTGCCCAGCTGTATATATGTTATATTTTTGCGAAAGAGGTTTATATTGCTGCCCAGGGCGCCCCCCCTGCACCCTTACAGTGACCGGAGTATGTGAGGTGTATGGGAGCAAAGGCGCACAGCTGCAGTGCTGTGCGTTACCTCAGTGAAGATCATGAAGTCTTCTGCCGCCTCTGAAGTCTTCTTTTCTTCTCATACTCACCCGGCTTCTATCTTCCGGCTCTGCGAGGGGGACGGCGGTGCGGCTCTGGGACGGACGGCGAGGGTGAGATCCTGCGTACCAATCCCTCTGGAGCTAATGGTGTCCAGTAGCCTAAGAAGCAGGACCTTGCAACTCAGAGAGTAGGGCTGCTTCTCTCCCCTCAGTCCCTCGATGAGGGAGTCTGTTGCCAGCAGTGCTCCCTGAAAATTAAAAACCTAACAAAATACTTTCTGTCAGAAAGCTCAGGAGAGCTCCTGAAAAGCACCCAGTCTCCACTGGGCACAGTATCAAACTGAGGTCTGGAGGAGGGGCATAGAGGGAGGAGCCAGTGCACACCCAGAACTAAAGTCTTTCTTAAAGTGCCCATGTCTCCTGCGCAGCCCGTCTATCCCCATGGTCCTTACGGAGTCCCCAGCATCCTCTAGGACGTTAGAGAAAATAGGATTTTAATACCTACTGGTAAATCCTTTTCTCTTAGTCCGTAGAGGATGCTGGGCACCAGTCCCAGTGCGTACTGTGTCTGCAGTTATTAAATGGCCCTTATCTCCAGAACATTTATGTGGAGACAACTTTCCTGACTTGACCATCTTCCTTGGATGTTTTCCCCCTGTGTGACTGCTCCCCAGCCTCGGAGGGTTGCATCCGTGGTCCCTAGGATCCAGTCCTGGATCCCAAACCATCGCCCCTCTAGGTGGTGAGAACTGTGCAGCAACCAATGGAGTGAGATTCTGGTCTTGGAAGACAGGATTATCCTCCGGTGCATGTGTAGGTGGGATCCGGACCACTTGTCCAACAGGTCCCACAGGAACACTCTTGCATGGAACCTGCCAAACTGAATGGCCTCGTAGGCCGCAACCATCTTCCCCAGCAACCGAATGCATTGATGGATTAACACTCTTGCTGGTTTCAGAATTTGTTTGACCAGACTCAGGATCTCCAGAGCCATTCCACTAGATGAAAACCTCTTCTGTGTCCAGTATCACTCCCAAAAACAACAACCGCGTCATTAGGACCAACTGCGATTTTGGAAAGTTTAGGAGCCAACCATGTTGTTAAAGAACTGTCAGGGAGAGTAGATGTTTTGCACCAACTGGTACCTGGATCTCGCCTTTATCAGGAGATCATCCAAGTACGGGATAATTGTGACTCCTTGCTTGCGAAGGAGAACCATCATTTCCGCTATCACCCTGGTGAAAATCCTCGGAGCCGTGGACAGACCAAACGGCAACGTCTGAAATTGGTAATGACAATCCTGAATTGCAAACCTCAGGTAGCTTGATGCAGTGGCTAAATGGGAACATGTAAGTAGGCATCCTTTATGTCTACCAAAACCATGAAATCTCCTTTATCCCCCGGACTGGAGATCACTACCCTAAGAGATTCCATCTTGAAATTGAATTTCTTTAGGTAGAAATTAAGGGATTTCAGATTTAAGATTGGTCTGACTGAGCCGTCCGGCTTCGGGACCACGAAGAGGCTTGAATAAAAACCTTCTCCCTGCTGACTAAGGCTGATTTGAACAATCCGTGAGGGGGAACGTATTGAAACCCCAGTTTGTACCCTTGGGACACTATTTGTAAAACCCACGAGTCCAGGTCCGAATGAATCCAGAACGGACTGAAGAGTTTTAGACGTGCCCCCCAGTGGCGGAACTAGCGAGCAGTGGGCCCATGTGCGACAAAATGGCTTGCCCCCCCCCCCCATCCCATCCAAGTACACCCCCTCACCCCTGGAGAGGATCTGGTGAGGGGGGCCTGCTCAGGGAAGTGGATACCTAGCAACAGTGCCGTAACTAGACATTTTAGCAGTGTGTGCAAGAAACGGCATTGGAGCCCCACCCCTGCATGCAAAACAGGGGCAGTGCGCGCCTTAGGCGCGCGCAAAAATACATAGTGGCGTGGCTTCGTGATTAAGGGGTGTGGCCACAAAATAATACCAATTCATTAAACGGTGCACAGTAGTCTCCATTATTCAAATTACGCCGCACAGTAGAACCACTACACCAGGTAGAGACCCTTTTACACCTTACGGCGGACAGATTCCTCTTTTTACACATTACGGCAGACAGCGTCCTCTTTTTACACATTACGGCAGACAGCATCCCCCTTTTTTACACAACGGCAGACAGCGTGCCCTTGTTACACATAGCGGCAGACAGCGTACACTTTTTACACATAACGGCAGACAGCCTGCCCTTGTAAAACATAGCGGCAGACAGCGTACACTTTTTTCACATAACGGCAGACAGCCTGCCCTTGTTAAACATAGCGGCAGACAGCGTACCCTTGTTACACATTGCGGCAAGCAGATTCCCCCTTTTTACACATTGCGGCAAGCAGATTCCCCCTTTTTACACATTGCGGCAGGCAGTCCCAAGAAAGAAAGAGACGAAAGAAAGAGACGAAAGAAAGAAAGAAAGAAAGAGACAAAAGAAAGAAAGAAAGAAAGAAAGAGACGAAAGAAAGAGACGAAAGAAAGAAAGAAAGAAAGAAAGAGACGAAAGAAAGAAAGAAAGAAAGAAAGAGACGAAAGAAAGAGACGAAAGAAAGAAAGAAAGAAAGAAAGAAAGAGACGAAAGAAAGAAAGAAAGAAAGAAAGAAAGAAAGAAAGAAAGAAACGAAAGAAAGAAAGAAAGAGCCGAAAGAAAGAAAGAAAGAAAGAAAGAGACGAAAGAAAGAAAGAGACAAAAGAAAGAGACGAAAGAAAGAAAGAAAGAAAGAAAGAGACGAAAGAAAGAGACGAAAGAAAGAAAGAAAGAAAGAGACGAACGAAAGAGACGAAAGAAAGAGACGAAAGAAAGAGACGAAAAAAGAAAGAAAGAGACGAAAGAAAGAAAGAAAGAAAGAAAGAAAGAAAGAAAGAAAGAAACGAAAGAAAGAAACAAACGAAAGAAAGAAACGAAAGAAAGAAAGAAACGAAAGAAAGAAACGAAAGAAAGAAAGAAAGAGACGAAAGAAAGAAAGAGACGAAAGAAAGAGACGAAAGAAAGAAAGAAACGAAAGAAAGAAAGAAACAAAAGAAAGAAAGAAAGAGACGAAAGAAAGAAAGAGACGAAAGAAAGAAAGAAAGAAAGAAAGAAAGAGACGAAAGAAAGAAAGAGACGAAAGAAAGAAAGAAAGAAAGAAAGAGACGAAAGAAAGAAAGAGACGAAAAAAAGAAAGAAAGAAAGAAAGAAAAGAAAGAAAGAAAGAAAGAAAGAAAGAAAGAGAAGAAAGAAAGAAAGAGAAGAAAGAAAGAAAGAAAGAAAGAAAAAGAAAGAAAGAAAGAAATGAAAGAAAGAAAGAAAGAAAGAAAGAAAGACGAAAGAAAGAAAGAGACGAAAGAAAGAGACGAAAGAAAGAGAAGAAAGAGAAGAAAGAAAGAAAGAAAGAAAGAGACAAAAGAAAGAAAGAAGGAAACGAAAGAAAGAAAGAAACGAAAGAAAGAAAGAAAGAAAGAAAGAAAGAGACGAAAGAAAGAAAGAGACGAAAGAGACGAAAGAAAGAAAGAAAGAAAGAGACGAAAGAAAGAGACGAAAGAAAGAAAGAGACGAAAGAAAGAAAGAGAAGAAAGAAACGAAAGAAAGAAAGAAAGAAAGAAAGAGACGAAAGAAAGAAAGAAAGAAAGAGACGAAAGAAAGAGACGAAAGAAAGAGACGAAAGAAAGAGAAGAAAGAAAGAGACGAAAGAAAGAAAGAAAGAAAGAAAGAAAGAGACGAAAGAAAGAAAGAGACGAAAGAAAGAGACGAAAGAAAGAAAGAGACGAAAGAGGAGATAGTAGTGCCATCAATAGATAATGAGATTGTAGGAGGTGAGGTTATGCGGGAGGGAGGGAAGATGATCAGCTCGGTCTTAGACATGTTAAGTTTAAGAAAGCGCTGGGACATCCAGGAAGAGATAGCAGAGAGACAGTTGGAGATACGAGTGAGGAGAGTAGGGGAGAGGTCTGGAGAGGAAAGATAGATTTGAGTGTCATCAGCATAGAGATGATATTGGAAATCAAAAGAACTAATGAGCTTACCTAGTGAGGACGTATAGAGAGAGAAGAGAAGAGGACCAAGGACAGAACCTTGGGGTACCCCTACAGTTATTGGAAGTGAGGGGGAGGTGGAGTCATGAGAGGAGACAGAGAATGAACGGTCAGAAAGGTTGGTGGTTCAATCCCACCCAGGAACGTAATTGACCTTGTTATCAGATTTTGGTGATCTTTAAGTAGACAAGTCAAAATTTCAAACCCCCTCTTATGGTGTAGGGTACCTGGCCTTCTCTGATGTAATCAGAGTTAGATTTGATTAAGTGATTTTATAAAACAACAGATAGGAAGTACAATTTAGCAGTGGGTTGCAGAGAAAAAGAAAAATGCTGGCAGAAAAATCCAATTGAGTGATTAAACAGCTCTTCATTTTCTGGCTTTATTTTTATGCTAACAAATTTGTTCTCTGAAAAGGGTCCACAAAGCCAAGTCTCTGATTAACACCTTTGTAGGGATGGTTTTTCACCTATTACTAAATTAAACTTGCTTCATTGGAAAGGCAGCAAGATGCATCCTCATTTCAATGTCTACTGAAATAATACAGGTTGACACCAGGAAACATTAACGCCACTGCATCCTTGCTGCTTTCTCATGTGGAAGTCTGTTTAATGTGAAAACAAGGTGATATCTAATTAGCACACAGGTAAGGAATTAAGAAAATATTTAAGGGTGAAGATGTTTCTCACAAAATCGTTGCCACAATGCATCATTGAAATTCAAGCTGGAAAGATGATTTTAATATATCACTTGTACATTTTGTATTGCTCTTCTGGTGACAATGTAGTTTGTTTTTGTCAATTACCACTTTAATAATAGGGTAAAGAAAATTAAGTGGATTTTTGAAAGAAAACAATACTGTCAATATACTATTAAAACAAATTAAAATGGTAAAAGTTATTGTACTTTAAGTAAAATTAAAAGAGCTAAAATATCAATCCCAGTTTTGGATTACTTTAATTAAAAAAAAATGCATATAGCAGAGGATAGTTTCAATCTGTATACCTCTGGGTTATGGGCCCAGCATGCTTCCATTGCAGTACTCTGCTGCACATGTAAGTGCAAGAGATCCTGAAGCACTCACTCATCATGGGAAAGTACCAATGTGTTTCTTCGTTGGTTGATTTAAGAAACATCTTACAAAAACTCTCCAGATTATTGACTTTTTAAAAGTTTTTCTAGGAAACGTTCTAGATGAATGCTTATTAGCCTTTGTCAGTATACACTTTAGCAAAGTGTCTCTGTGGCGCAATCAGTTATTGTGTTTGGCTACTAACCAGAAGGTTGGTGGTTCAAACCCACACAGGGACTTAATTGACCTTGTGATCAGATTTTGGTGATCTTTAAGTAGACAAGTCAAAATTTCAAACCCCTGCTTTTGATGTAGGGTACCTGGTCTTCTCTGATGTAATCAGAGTCAGATTTGATTAAGTGATTTTATAAAAAATAGCTAGGAAGCACAATTTAGCAGTGGGTTGCAGAGAAAAAAAATATGCTGGCAGAAAAATCCAATTGAGTGATTAAACAGCTCTTCATTTTCTGGCTTTATTTTTATGCTTACAAATTTGTTCTCTGAAAAGTGTCCACAAAGCCAAGTCTCTGATGAACACCTTTGTAAGGATGGTTTTTTACCTATTACTAAATTAAACTTGCTTCATTGGAAAGGCAGCAAGATGCATCCTCATTTCAATGTCTACTGAAATAATACGGGTTGACACCAGGAAACATTAACGCCAATGCATCCTTGCTGCTTTCTCATGTGGAAGTCTGTTTAATGTGAAAACAAGGTGATATCTAATTAGCACACAGGTAAGGAATTAAGAAAATCTTTATTTAAGGTTGAAGATGTTTCTCACAAAATCGTTGCCCCAATGCATCATTGAAATTCAAGCTGGAAAGATGATTTTTATATATCACTTGTACATTTTGTATTGCTCTTCTGGTGACAATGTAGTTTGTTTTTGTCAATTACCATTTTAATAATAGGGTAAAGAAAATTAAGTGGATTTTTGAAAGAAAACAATACTGTCAATATACTATTAAAACAAATTAAAATGGTAAAAGTTATTGTACTTTAAGTAAAAATAAAAGCTAAAATATCAATCCCAGTTTTGGATTACTTTAATTAAAAAAAAAATGCATATAGCAGAGGATAGTTTCAATCTGCCTACCTCTGGGTTATGGGCCCAGCATGCTTTCATTGCAGTACCTTGCTGCACATGTAAGTGCAAGAGATCCTGAAGCACTCACTCATCATGGGAAAGTACCAATGTGTTTCTTCGTTGGTTGATTTAAGAGACATCTTACAAAAACTCTCCAGATTATGGACTTTTTAAAGTTTTTCTAGGAAACGTTCTAGATGAATGCTTATTAGCCTTTGTCAGTATGCACTTTAGCAAAGTGTCTCTGTGGCGCAATCAGTTAGTGTGTTTGGCTACTAACCAAAAGGTTGGTGGTTCAATCCCATCCAGGGATGTAATAGACCTTGTGATCAGGTTTCGGTGATCTTTAAGTAGACAAGTCAAAATTTCAACCCCCCTCTTATGATGTAGGGTACCTGGCCTTCTCTGATGTAATCAGAGTTAGATTTGATTAAGTGATTTTATAAAAAATAGCTAGGAAGCACAATTTAGCAGTGGGTTGCAGAGAAAAAAAATATGCTGGCAGAAAAATCCAATTGAGTGATTAAACAGCTCTTCATTTTCTGGCTTTATTTTTATGCTAACAAATTTGTTCTCTGAAAAGTGTCCACAAAGCCAAGTCTCTGATGAACACCTTTGTAAGGATGGTTTTTTACCTATTACTAAATTAAACTTGCTTCATTGGAAAGGCAGCAAGATGCATCCTCATTTCAATGTCTACTGAAATAATCCGGGTTGACACCAGGAAACATTAACGCCAATGCATCCTTGCTGCTTTCTCATGTGGAAGTCTGTTTAATGTGAAAACAAGGTGATATCTAATTAGCACACAGGTAAGGAATTAAGAAAATCTTTATTTAAGGGTGAAGATGTTTCTCACAAAATCGTTGCCCCAATGCATCTTTGAAATTCAAGATGGAAAGATGATTTTTATATATCACTTGTACATTTTGTATTGCTCTTCTGGTGACAATGTAGTTTGTTTTTGTCAATTACCATTTTAATAATAGGGTAAAGAAAATTAAGTGGATTTTTGAAAGAAAACAATACTGTCAATATACTATTAAAACAAATTAAAATGGTAAAAGTTATTGTAGTTTAAGTAAAAATAAAAGAGCTAACATATCAATCCCAGTTTTGGATTACTTTAATTAACAAAAAAAATGCATATAGCAGAGGATAGTTTCAATCTGCCTACCTCTGGGTAATGGGCCCAGCATGCTTCCATTGCAGTACTCTGCTGCACATGTAAGTGCAAGAGATCCTGAAGCACTCACTCATCATGGGAAAGTACCAATGTGTTTCTTCGTTGGTTGATTTAAGAAAATTCTTACAAAAACTCTCAAGATTATTGACTTTTTAAAGTTTTTCTAGGAAACGTTCTAGATGAATGCTTATTAGCCTTTGTCAGTATGTACTTTTTGCAAAGTGTCTCTGTGGCGCAATCGGTTAGTGTGTTTGGCTATTAACCAAAAGGTTGGTGGTTCAATCCCACCCAGGGACGTAATTGACCTTGTTATCAGATTTTGGTGATCTTTAAGTAGACAAGTCAAAATTTCAAACCCCCTCTTATGGTGTAGGGTACCTGGCCTTCTCTGATGTAGTTAGATTTGATTAAGTGATTTTATAAAAAAACAGATAGGAAGTACAATTTAGCAGTGGGTTGCAGAGAAAAAGAAAAATGCTGGCAGAAAAATCCTATTGAGTGATTAAACAGCTCTTCATTTTCTGGCTTTATGTTTATGCTAACAAATTTGTTCTCTGAAAAGTGTCCACAAAGCCAAGTCTCTGATTAACACCTTTGTAGGGATGGTTTTTCACCTATTACTAAATTAAACTTGCTTCATTGGAAAGGCAGCAAGATGCATCCTCATTTCAATGTCTACTGAAATAATACAGGTTGACACCAGGAAACATTAACGCCACTGCATCCTTGCTGCTTTCTCATGTGGAAGTCTGTTTAATGTGAAAACAAGGTGATATCTAATTAGCACACAGGTAAGGAATTAAGAAAATATTTAAGGGTGAAGATGTTTCTCACAAAATCGTTGCCCCAATGCATCATTGAAATTCAAGCTGGAAAGATGATTTTAATATATCACTTGTACATTTTGTATTGCTCTTCTGGTGACAATGTAGTTTGTTTTTGTCAATTACCACTTTAATAATAGGGTAAAGAAAATTAAGTGGATTTTTGAAAGAAAACAATACTGTCAATATACTATTAAAACAAATTAAAATGGTAAAAGTTATTGTACTTTAAGTAAAATTAAAAGAGCTAAAATATCAATCCCAGTTTTGGATTACTTTAATTAAAAAAAAATGCATATAGCAGAGGATAGTTTCAATCTGTATACCTCTGGGTTATGGGCCCAGCATGCTTCCATTGCAGTACTCTGCTGCACATGTAAGTGCAAGAGATCCTGAAGCACTCACTCATCATGGGAAAGTACCAATGTGTTTCTTCGTTGGTTGATTTAAGAAACATCTTACAAAAACTCTCCAGATTATTGACTTTTTAAAGTTTTTCTAGGAAACGTTCTAGATGAATGCTTATTAGCCTTTGTCAGTATACACTTTAGCAAAGTGTCTCTGTGGCGCAATCAGTTATTGTGTTTGGCTACTAACCAGAAGGTTGGTGGTTCAAACCCACACAGGGACTTAATTGACCTTGTGATCAGATTTTGGTGATCTTTAAGTAGACAAGTCAAAATTTCAAACCCCTGCTTTTGATGTAGGGTACCTGGTCTTCTCTGATGTAATCAGAGTCAGATTTGATTAAGTGATTTTATAAAAAATAGCTAGGAAGCACAATTTAGCAGTGGGTTGCAGAGAAAAAAAATATGCTGGCAGAAAAATCCAATTGAGTGATTAAACAGCTCTTCATTTTCTGGCTTTATTTTTATGCTAACAAATTTGTTCTCTGAAAAGTGTCCACAAAGCCAAGTCTCTGATGAACACCTTTGTAAGGATGGTTTTTTACCTATTACTAAATTAAACTTGCTTCATTGGAAAGGCAGCAAGATGCATCCTCATTTCAATGTCTACTGAAATAATACGTGTTGACACCAGGAAACATTAACGCCAATGCATCCTTGCTGCTTTCTCATGTGGAAGTCTGTTTAATGTGAAAACAAGGTGATATCTAATTAGCACACAGGTAAGGAATTAAGAAAATCTTTATTTAAGGTTGAAGATGTTTCTCACAAAATCGTTGCCCCAATGCATCATTGAAATTCAAGCTGGAAAGATGATTTTTATATATCACTTGTACATTTTGTATTGCTCTTCTGGTGACAATGTAGTTTGTTTTTGTCAATTACCATTTTAATAATAGGGTAAAGAAAATTAAGTGGATTTTTGAAAGAAAACAATACTGTCAATATACTATTAAAACAAATTAAAATGGTAAAAGTTATTGTACTTTAAGTAAAAATAAAAGCTAAAATATCAATCCCAGTTTTGGATTACTTTAATTAAAAAAAAAATGCATATAGCAGAGGATAGTTTCAATCTGCCTACCTCTGGGTTATGGGCCCAGCATGCTTTCATTGCAGTACCTTGCTGCACATGTAAGTGCAAGAGATCCTGAAGCACTCACTCATCATGGGAAAGTACCAATGTGTTTCTTCGTTGGTTGATTTAAGAAACATCTTACAAAAACTCTCCAGATTATTGACTTTTTAAAGTTTTTCTAGGAAACGTTCTAGATGAATGCTTATTAGCCTTTGTCAGTATGCACTTTAGCAAAGTGTCTCTGTGGCGCAATCAGTTAGTGTGTTTGGCTACTAACCAAAAGGTTGGTGGTTCAATCCCATCCAGGGATGTAATAGACCTTGTGATCAGGTTTCGGTGATCTTTAAGTAGACAAGTCAAAATTTCAAACCCCCTCTTATGATGTAGGGTACCTGGCCTTCTCTGATGTAATCAGAGTTAGATTTGATTAAGTGATTTTATAAAAAATAGCTAGGAAGCACAATTTAGCAGTGGGTTGCAGAGAAAAAAAATATGCTGGCAGAAAAATCCAATTGAGTGATTAAACAGCTCTTCATTTTCTGGCTTTATTTTTATGCTAACAAATTTGTTCTCTGAAAAGTGTCCACAAAGCCAAGTCTCTGATGAACACCTTTGTAAGGATGGTTTTTTACCTATTACTAAATTAAACTTGCTTCATTGGAAAGGCAGCAAGATGCATCCTCATTTCAATGTCTACTGAAATAATACGGGTTGACACCAGGAAACATTAACGCCAATGCATCCTTGCTGCTTTCTCATGTGGAAGTCTGTTTAATGTGAAAACAAGGTGATATCTAATTAGCACACAGGTAAGGAATTAAGAAAATCTTTATTTAAGGGTGAAGATGTTTCTCACAAAATCGTTGCCCCAATGCATCTTTGAAATTCAAGATGGAAAGATGATTTTTATATATCACTTGTACATTTTGTATTGCTCTTCTGGTGACAATGTAGTTTGTTTTTGTCAATTACCATTTTAATAATAGGGTAAAGAAAATTAAGTGGATTTTTGAAAGAAAACAATACTGTCAATATACTATTAAAACAAATTAAAATGGTAAAAGTTATTGTACTTTAAGTAAAAATAAAAGAGCTAACATATCAATCCCAGTTTTGGATTACTTTAATTAACAAAAAAAATGCATATAGCAGAGGATAGTTTCAATCTGCCTACCTCTGGGTAATGGGCCCAGCATGCTTCCATTGCAGTACTCTGCTGCACATGTAAGTGCAAGAGATCCTGAAGCACTCACTCATCATGGGAAAGTACCAATGTGTTTCTTCATTGGTTGATTTAAGAAAATTCTTACAAAAACTCTCAAGATTATTGACTTTTTAAAGTTTTTCTAGGAAACGTTCTAGATGAATGCTTATTAGCCTTTGTCAGTATGTACTTTTTGCAAAGTGTCTCTGTGGCGCAATCGGTTAGTGTGTTTGGCTATTAACCAAAAGGTTGGTGGTTCAATCCCACCCAGGGACGTAATTGACCTTGTTATCAGATTTTGGTGATCTTTAAGTAGACAAGTCAAAATTTCAAACCCCCTCTTATGGTGTAGGGTACCTGGCCTTCTCTGATGTAGTTAGATTTGATTAAGTGATTTTATAAAAAAACAGATAGGAAGTACAATTTAGCAGTGGGTTGCAGAGAAAAAGAAAAATGCTGGCAGAAAAATCCTATTGAGTGATTAAACAGCTCTTCATTTTCTGGCTTTATGTTTATGCTAACAAATTTGTTCTCTGAAAAGTGTCCACAAAGCCAAGTCTCTGATTAACACCTTTGTAGGGATGGTTTTTCACCTATTACTAAATTAAACTTGCTTCATTGGAAAGGCAGCAAGATGCATCCTCATTTCAATGTCTACTGAAATAATACAGGTTGACACCAGGAAACATTAACGCCACTGCATCCTTGCTGCTTTCTCATGTGGAAGTCTGTTTAATGTGAAAACAAGGTGATATCTAATTAGCACACAGGTAAGGAATTAAGAAAATATTTAAGGGTGAAGATGTTTCTCACAAAATCGTTGCCCCAATGCATCATTGAAATTCAAGCTGGAAAGATGATTTTAATATATCACTTGTACATTTTGTATTGCTCTTCTGGTGACAATGTAGTTTGTTTTTGTCAATTACCATTTTAATAATAGGGTAAAGAAAATTAAGTGGATTTTTGAAAGAAAACAATACTGTCAATATACTATTAAAACAAATTAAAATGGTAAAAGTTATTGTACTTTAAGTAAAAATAAAAGCTAAAATATCAATCCCAGTTTTGGATTACTTTAATTAAAAAAAAAATGCATATAGCAGAGGATAGTTTCAATCTGCCTACCTCTGGGTTATGGGCCCAGCATGCTTTCATTGCAGTACCTTGCTGCACATGTAAGTGCAAGAGATCCTGAAGCACTCACTCATCATGGGAAAGTACCAATGTGTTTCTTCGTTGGTTGATTTAAGAAACATCTTACAAAAACTCTCCAGATTATTGACTTTTTAAAGTTTTTCTAGGAAACGTTCTAGATGAATGCTTATTAGCCTTTGTCAGTATGCACTTTAGCAAAGTGTCTCTGTGGCGCAATCAGTTAGTGTGTTTGGCTACTAACCAAAAGGTTGGTGGTTCAATCCCATCCAGGGATGTAATAGACCTTGTGATCAGGTTTCGGTGATCTTTAAGTAGACAAGTCAAAATTTCAAACCCCCTCTTATGATGTAGGGTACCTGGCCTTCTCTGATGTAATCAGAGTTAGATTTGATTAAGTGATTTTATAAAAAATAGCTAGGAAGCACAATTTAGCAGTGGGTTGCAGAGAAAAAAAATATGCTGGCAGAAAAATCCAATTGAGTGATTAAACAGCTCTTCATTTTCTGGCTTTATTTTTATGCTAACAAATTTGTTCTCTGAAAAGTGTCCACAAAGCCAAGTCTCTGATGAACACCTTTGTAAGGATGGTTTTTTACCTATTACTAAATTAAACTTGCTTCATTGGAAAGGCAGCAAGATGCATCCTCATTTCAATGTCTACTGAAATAATACGGGTTGACACCAGGAAACATTAACGCCAATGCATCCTTGCTGCTTTCTCATGTGGAAGTCTGTTTAATGTGAAAACAAGGTGATATCTAATTAGCACACAGGTAAGGAATTAAGAAAATCTTTATTTAAGGGTGAAGATGTTTCTCACAAAATCGTTGCCCCAATGCATCTTTGAAATTCAAGATGGAAAGATGATTTTTATATATCACTTGTACATTTTGTATTGCTCTTCTGGTGACAATGTAGTTTGTTTTTGTCAATTACCATTTTAATAATAGGGTAAAGAAAATTAAGTGGATTTTTGAAAGAAAACAATACTGTCAATATACTATTAAAACAAATTAAAATGGTAAAAGTTATTGTACTTTAAGTAAAAATAAAAGAGCTAACATATCAATCCCAGTTTTGGATTACTTTAATTAACAAAAAAATGCATATAGCAGAGGATAGTTTCAATCTGCCTACCTCTGGGTAATGGGCCCAGCATGCTTCCATTGCAGTACTCTGCTGCACATGTAAGTGCAAGAGATCCTGAAGCACTCACTCATCATGGGAAAGTACCAATGTGTTTCTTCATCGGTTGATTTAAGAAAATTCTTACAAAAACTCTCAAGATTATTGACTTTTTAAAGTTTTTCTAGGAAACGTTCTAGATGAATGCTTATTAGCCTTTGTCAGTATGTACTTTTCGCAAAGTGTCTCTGTGGCGCAATCGGTTAGTGTGTTTGGCTATTAACCAAAAGGTTGGTGGTTCAATCCCACCCAGGGACGTAATTGACCTTGTTATCAGATTTTGGTGATCTTTAAGTAGACAAGTCAAAATTTCAAACCCCCTCTTATGGTGTAGGGTACCTGGCCTTCTCTGATGTAGTTAGATTTGATTAAGTGATTTTATAAAAAAACAGATAGGAAGTACAATTTAGCAGTGGGTTGCAGAGAAAAAGAAAAATGCTGGCAGAAAAATCCTATTGAGTGATTAAACAGCTCTTCATTTTCTGGCTTTATGTTTATGCTAACAAATTTGTTCTCTGAAAAGTGTCCACAAAGCCAAGTCTCTGATTAACACCTTTGTAGGGATGGTTTTTCACCTATTACTAAATTAAACTTGCTTCATTGGAAAGGCAGCAAGATGCATCCTCATTTCAATGTCTACTGAAATAATACAGGTTGACACCAGGAAACATTAACGCCACTGCATCCTTGCTGCTTTCTCATGTGGAAGTCTGTTTAATGTGAAAACAAGGTGATATCTAATTAGCACACAGGTAAGGAATTAAGAAAATCTTTATTTAAGGGTGAAGAAGTTTCTCACAAAATCGTTGCCCCAATGCATCATTGAAATTCAAGCTGGAAAGATGATTTTAATATATCACTTGTACATTTTGTATTGCTCTTCTGGTGACAATGTAGTTTGTTTTTGTCAATTACCATTTTAATAATAGGGTAAAGAAAATTAAGTGAATTTTTGAAAGAAAACAATACTGTCAATATACTATTAAAACAAATTAAAATGGTAAAAGTTATTGTACTTTAAGTAAAAATAAAAGAGCTAAAATATCAATCCCAGTTTTGGATTACTTTAATTAAAAAAAAATGCATATAGCAGAGGATAGTTTCAATCTGCCTACCTCTGGGTTATGGGCCCAGCATGCTTCCATTGCAGTACTCTGCTGCACATGTAAGTGCAAGAGATCCTGAAGCACTCACTCATCATGGGAAAGTACCAATGTGTTTCTTCGTTGGTTGATTTAAGAAACATCTTACAAAAACTCTCCAGATTATTGACTTTTTAAAGTTTTTCTAGGAAACGTTCTAGATGAATGCTTATTAGCCTTTGTCAGTATGCACTTTAGCAAAGTGTTTCTGTGGCGCAATCAGTTAGTGTGTTTGGCTACTAACCAGAAGGTTGGTGGTTCAATCCCACCCAGGGACGTAATTGACCTTGTGATCAGATTTTGGTGATCTTTAAGTAGTCAAGTCAAAATTTCAAACCCCCTCTTATGGTGTAGGGTACCTGGCCTTCTCTGATGTAATCAGAGTCAGATTTGATTAAGTGATTTTATAAAACAACAGATAGGAAGTACAATTTAGCAGTGGGTTGCAGAGAATAAGAAAAATGCTGGCAGAAAAATCCAATTGAGTGATTAAACAGCTCTTCATTTTCTGGCTTTATTTTTATGCTAACAAATTTGTTCTCTGAAAAGGGTCCACAAAGCCAAGTCTCTGATTAACACCTTTGTAGGGATGGTTTTTCACCTATTACTAAATTAAACTTGCTTCATTGGAAAGGCAGCAAGATGCATCCTCATTTCAATGTCTACTGAAATAATACAGGTTGACACCAGGAAACATTAACGCCACTGCATCCTTTCTGCTTTCTCATGTGGAAGTATGTTTAATGTGAAAACAAGGTGATATCTAATTAGCACACAGGTAAGGAATTAAGAAAATCTTTATTTAAGGGTGAAGATGTTTCTCACAAAATCGTTGCCCCAATGCATCATTGAAATTCAAGCTGGAAAGATGATTTTAATATATCACTTGTACATTTTGTATTGCTCTTCTGGTGACAATGTAGTTTGTTTTTGTCAATTACCACTTTAATAATAGGGTAAAGAAAATTAAGTGGATTTTTGAAAGAAAACAATACTGTCAATATACTATTAAAACAAATTAAAATGGGACTTCCGCTTCCGGCTGCATGCGGAGTGCAGCTTGAAAACGCTGCTCCGCTCAGGGACCCGCTCACCTGCTTATACGTAGCTGTTCCCGGCTACACACAGCGACCGCTACCCAGCGCATCACCCCCTCTTCCCCGATGGACAAATACCTGGCACCGGGGGCCTCACAGAAACCGCAGGAGAAGCGCCGCGCCGATCCCAACATGGCGCCGGACGCCTCCTCGGCCCCGTCCACCCCAGCCTCTAAGAAGGTGGCTTCACCCCAGGAGCTCACTGATCTTCCGCAGGTACGCCGCATCCCGGATACTCCCGCTACGTATGGCGACATCGTGGATGCTATTAAATCCACAATGTCACCTCTGCTATCTAAGGCTGTGGCAGACATCTCACAGCAACTGCAGCACCTTACTGCCAGAGTCTCAGACTCTGAAAATCGCATAGGAGCGCTATGTCATGATATGCATTTGGCACAAGGAGACATTATCAAACTGCAGAAGGAAAATTATCAGTTATGGAACAAACTTGATGAGGCTGAAAATCGTTCACGTCGTAATAATATCAGGGTGGTAGGGCTCCCTGAAAATGTTAAAGGCCCAGCATTGGCAACTTTTGTTTCTGTGACTCTCCCTAAGCTACTAGGCATCGAGGAGGAATGTAAGGACCTGGTGGTGGAAAGAGTTCACCGAGTCGGCCCGCCACCCCGTCCGAATGAATCACGCCCTAGGGTCACATTATTCAGATGTTTAAATTATCTTCACAAAGTGCCATTCTGGAGGGCTTCGCGAAAGATTCAGAACCTTATCTGGGAAGGAAACCGACTACGCCTTTTCCAAGACTTCTCTATGGAACTTTCACGTATGCGTAAATCCTTTTCTCCTATCTGCTCGAAGCTAGTCTCCATGAACCGACATTTTGCCCTTATGTATCCGGCTAAGCTAAGGATCTTCATTAATGACACCCACTACGACTTCACGACGCCTGAAGTTGCACACGCCTTCCTATCTGATAACCGTGAGGATTCCGCTGCTGACATCACTGACACCCCTGCTTGAACTCTCGCCACCCTTGGAACTGTCTCTTTATGGTTAAAAAATTCTGCTTTCTCCCAGTTATTATGTGAAATATATCTGCGTCCACCGTTTATTACTCTAGCCCCTTCCCCACCCCCCCTTTTTTACTGTTTGATCTGGGCCTTCTTATAATCTCACCCTTTAATTCAATTTGACATAGAGATTATAGTTTTCCTCAACATTGTTGTTAAGGTCCATTACGTTAGCCCTTCTTACACAGGGTCCCTGAACACCTGTCATGCTCCGGTATCTGCAGTTGTCTAGTGCTATCCCACTATATGGGATCAGCCCACAGTTATATCTATTGTTACATTTGCGGAATGTCATTTATGTCCTTTGGACTCCTGGCATGTTGACCATGCCATTGCCATGTTTTCATGTATTCCCCATGTCTTGTCATTGCATGTTTCCCTCCCCTTTTCTCTCCTCGTGTTTGTTCTCATTTAGGTTCACCGCCATTTTGCCCCGGCAGAATTATACCCAGATGGATGGATTCTCCCCTCACCCAGACACATATGACTGAGCTGAAGATAGGTTCCTTCAATGTCGGTGGCATCCACTCTCCGGCTAAATGCCATAAGGTTTTATTCTACTTACAAAAACAGTCAATAGATATTGCATGTCTCCAAGAAACCCATCTTTTACCCCCTGAGATTTTGAAACTCCAAATGCTTAAATGGAAAATTCTGGCCTCCGCCCCCTATAATTCCAAATCCAGAGGTATTGTAATTTTAAGCTCCAAGACATTACCTATAGAAATACTCTCCTCTTACTCTGATCCTGAAGGCAGGATATTGATACTATCTTTCTCATTATTTAACGCAACGTATACGCTTGCCTCCATTTACGCACCCAATGTCTATTCTAGATCATTCCTCCAGAAGCTCATTAAATTACTCCTCCCACATATGTCTGCCCCTATAATTCTCTGTGGCGACTTCAATTTGACTGCTCACCCCACACTTGATAGATCCTCCACGCGAAGAATACGTACCCCGCCCCCCTCCCTGGGGATTTCTTTCACTGTTGAAAACTCTCCAATTAATAGACGTATGGAGGGCCCTACACCCAACCCAGAGAGAATTTACTTGCCTACCTGCAGCGCACCACACACTGTCTCGCATAGATTTTATTTTCCCCTCTTCCTCTCTTTTCCCCCTAGTCCAAGATACACCCATACACCCTATCATACTCATTGACCATGCACTTGTCACCTTCTCATTTTACACGAAAAAAGAGCTATCCCCATATAGAACATGGAGATTCCCAGCCTACCTCCTTAGCTCCCTGAAATTTCGAGAACATTTAGACCAGACATGGACTGATTTTAATTTCCATAATGAACATGCTCTAGCTACAGACCCCTCACTCTATTGGATGACGGCCAAATCAGTACTGAGAGGTTCTATTTTAGCCTTTGAGGCTTCCTTACGAAAACGACTCTCCCACTCTTATACCACCCTCCAGGAATCATTGACGGAAGCCTATGCTTCTTATGTCCAGACACCCACCACTACTACACGATCCAAATATCTTTCTGCCAAGTCCCTTCTTGAAGAATTGCTTCAGTCTATGTCTGATAAGATGACTTTCTCCTCTCATTATCGATATCACAAATTCGGTAATAAGACGAGTAAACTCCTTACCAACATCCTCAATGGCACCAGGACACCGATGATAGTCCACCCCCTCAAACTACAAGATGGCTCCCTTACCAAATCCACGGTGCAAATTTCTCAGGTCATGTCAGACTTCTATACAGACATTTATGCCCCCCCTAACCCTACGCCCAGCACCCCACCTATAACTTCGCCTGTAATGGACGAACGTAAGCTGACCAATACCTGGTCCCAACTCACTTATCCACAATTGCCGGGAGAGTTCGCAGACTCCTCACTGCCCCTATTTCCACTCTTGAAATAAGCAAGGCTATTAGGTCACTCAAACCTGCCAAGGCTCCTGGTCCTGATGGATTTTCTGGGGAATTTTACAGTTTTTTCCTTGATAAAGTAACCCCAGTTCTTGAATCAGTATTTAACCATATTTTAATTACTCAAAATGTCCCTGCATACTTTAATTCTGCCATCATCAAAGTGATTCCCAAACCGGGCAGAGATCTCTCCAATCCTGGCTCTTATCGCCCCATTTCACTACTGAATTGTGATTATAAAATCCTAACCAAGATTTTGGCGGAACGTCTTAATCCCCTCCTCCCCCATATAATCCATCGGGACCAGACCGGCTTTATTAAGGGCAGACACTCGGTACGCAATGTCCGCAAAGTTCTGGCGGCTACCCAAAAGCTAACCTCAGTGACGTCTACTGACTCCCCAAATCTTATCTTATCGATTGACGCCGAGAAGGCCTTCGATCTTGTCTATTGGCCACATCTATTTGACACTGTGACCAAATTTAGAATCCCTGATCAATACATATCCTTCATTCGGACTTTATACACCAATTCCTCATCCCAAATTGCCTGTAATGGCTACTTATCCCCTCCTTTCCCGATCAAGAAAGGCACACGACAAGGTTGTCCCCTTTCTCCCCTCCTCTTTGCCATCGCCCTAGAACCCCTAGCACTTGCTCTTCGGTCATCTACTGATTTCTCTGGTATCCCCCTAGCAAATATGGAATTGAAACTTGCACTCTACGCAGACGACATGTTGCTCTTTGTGTCCAACCCTTTAGTTTCTATACCGGTAATCATAGACATAGTAGCCTCCTTTGGACCCATTTCCGGATATAAAATAAATGTACACAAATCAGAAATTCTTCCTATCACTCCTTTAGCACCGTCCTTGGCCACTAACCCCACTTTAGCACTATTCACAATCCAGCCCTCCCATGTCAAATATTTAGGTATCCTTATCACTCGAGATCCCCTTCAGATTTATAAGGCAAATTTCTTGCCCCTATTCTCCAAGATTAAAACCCAACTCAATTCATGGACCAAACTCCCCCTGTCTTTACTAGGCAGAGCTGCAGTAATCAAGACTATAATATTTCCAAAAATCTTTTACTGTCTCCAAATGATACCTTCCCCCCTGCCAAAGTCGGATGTACAAATGTTAAATTCACTAATTTCCTCGTTTCTGTGGTCTGGTAAGAGACCCAGGATGAGTTTATCTAAGCTAACATATCCGACTAGACTGGGGGGACTGGGCATCCCGGATTTCACTCTCTACCACTTGTCAATACATTTCAGGTATATCTCGGACAGGCTCTTCAATAAATCTACATACACAGATCGCTCTCTAGATGATGCTATATTCTCCCCATTTTCACCTAGTGCCCTATTACATACCCCACTACGCCTCCTCCCACACCATATTCTGAATCATATTCTATTTAGGGGGTCATACGACGCCTGGATACATATAAATAAACTCCTGAATAGAAATCATGCAATTTCACCTTACATTTCTCTCTGGGGCAACCCTAATTTTCCCCCTTCACTGCACAACCCCTTCTTCTCAAACTGGCACACAAAAGGACTTGACCTTGCCACCAAATTATTTGATCCTGGAGGGCGGATACTTACCTTTACCTCACTGCGTGAGACTTATGATATTCCACACTCCAACTTCTACATGTACCTCCAAGCTCGACACTATGTTGACACCATTAAATCAGTTATCCTCTCATTCTCTCCTCCAGACCCTTTACTCTCACTTTTCCTGACCTTACATAATGGAAAATATAAAACAGCCTTACTATATAAATTACTTCTTGACTCCAATGATAAAGATCCGCTTACCCCTCTCCTAACGTCCTGGTCCACGGATTGTCCGGAAATTATTTCTACCCAAGTATTAATTTCTCATCATCATACCACTATGAAAATCCTCCAATCTGCTTACCTCCAAGAAGTTCATTTTAAGACTTTACATCGACTCTATATCACCCCGGCCCAGAGAAAATATATGCATCCCTCTGAGACAGGTGAATGCTGCAAATGCAAAATGGTGAATGCTAAATTTTTTCATTGCTTTTGGTCATGCTCAAAAATACTAAAATTCTGGAGGAAGGTTCTAGTTTTTATCAATAACCTCTTTTCTACGTCCTTGGTAGCTGACCCTCTTGCTTGCCTCTGTATGAATTTTAGTAACTGGACGCTCCCGGCAAACTCATCATCGATTATCCCTCTACTCACAATCATACTGACCATGTCCAAAAAACTGATTTTGACACACTGGACAGTACGATCAGCCCCGTCCCTATATGACCTGAAGAATAGTATACTACAACTACTCCTTTTTGACAAACGCTCCTTAGCACTAGACCCCTCTCTTTCCTATGACAAATTTATCCTAAAATGGAAGTATTACCTATCTACCCTTGATATGACACAACAGCCCCTATTGCTCTAGGCTCCCCTACTCACATGAGCATGGTTTAACCCCTCTTTTTCAATACTTATACTACTATCAGGGTTTACAAGGATAGGATGGCGAGCCCTATTACTGAAACAAGAATTTTTTTTCCTGATCTCTGTCACTAGCCCCACAGACTTTGAAGCACTTTAACATTCGATTCTATATTGTTAGTTTAACTCATCCTTCTCCTCAGTTCTAACTTTGATTGTCACATAATGCAAAGTGATCCGATTGAGTATTCCCTATATGTACTGCCCCTCCTTCTCCTGTCTCGTCTTTGTTTATCTCCCCCGCTCCTCCCGGTTATTTTATTAAGGTTTAACTTTGTAGAAACATAGTGGGTCTCTGACCTACCTTCCTTTGAATTCAGAATTGTACTGTTTTTCACTACGAGATCTGGCGAATACAACAGAATTCCTTTACGGAATTTCTCATCTCTGTTATATTGCCTGTTACATTTATACTATTGCTGATTTGCTGTATTTGAAATATACATAACCCTATTTCAATAAAAATGATTGAACCAAAACAAATTAAAATGGTAAAAGTTATTGTACTTTAAGTAAAAATAAAAGAGCTAAAATATCAATCCCAGTTTTGGATTACTTTAATTAACAAAAAAAATGCATATAGCAGAGGATAGTTTCAATCTGCCTACCTCTGGGTTATGGGCCCAGCATGCTTCCATTGCAGTACTCTGCTGCACATGTAAGTGCAAGAGATCCTGAAGCACTCACTCGTCATGGGAAAGTACCAATGTGTTTCTTCATTGGTTGATGGAAGAAACATCTTACAAAAACTCTCCAGATTATTGACTTTTTAAAGTTTTTCTAGGAAACGTTCTAGATGTACGCTTATTAGCCTTTGTCAGTATGTACTTTTTGCAAAGTGTCTCTGTGGCGCAATCGGTTAGTGTGTCCGGCTACTAACCCAAAGGTTGGTGGTTCAATCCCACCCAGGGATGTAATTGACCTTGTGATCAGATTTTGGTGATATTTAAGTAGACAAGTCAAAATTTTCATACCCCCTCTTATGGTGTAGGGTACCTGGCCTTCTCTGATGTAATCAGAGTTAGATTTGATTCAGTGATTTTATAAAAAAACAGCTAGGAAGCACAATTTAGCAATGGGTTGCAGAGAAAAAAAATATGCTGGCAGAAAAATCAAATTGAGTGATTAAACAGCTCTTCATTTTCTGGCTTTATTTTTATACTAACAAAATTTGTTCTCTGAAAAGTGTCCACAAAGCCAAGTCTCTGATTAACACCTTTGTAGGGATGTTTTTTCACCTATTACTAAATTAAACTTGCTTCATTGGAAAGGCAGCAAGATGCATCCTCATTTCAATGTCTACTGAAATAATACAGGTTGACACCAGGAAACATTAACGCCACTGCATCCTTGCTGCTTTCTCATGTGGAAGTCTGTTTAATGTGAAAACAAGGTGATATCTAATTAGCACACAGGTAAGGAATTAAGAAAATCTTTATTTAAGGGTGAAGATGTTTCTCACAAAATCGTTGCCCCAATGCATCATTGAAATTCAAGCTGGAAAGATGATTTTAATATATCACTTGTACATTTTGTATTGCTCTTCTGGTGACAATGTAGTTTGTTTTTGTCAATTACCCTTTTAATAATAGGGTAAAGAAAATTAAGTGGATTTTTTAAAGAAAACTATACTGTCAATATACTATTAAAACAAATTAAAATGGTAAAAGTTATTGTACTTTAAGTAAAAATAAAAGAGCAAAAATATCAATCCCAGTTTTGATTACTTAAATTAACAAAAAAAATGCATATAGCAGAGGATAGTTTCAATCTGCCTACCTCTGGAATATGGGCCCAGCATGCTTCCATTGCAGTACTCTGCTGCACGTGTAAGTGCAAGAGATCCTGAAGCACTCACTCATCATGGGAAAGTACCAATGTGTTTCTTCGTTGGTTGATGGAAGAAACATCTTACAAAAACTCTCCAGATTATTGACTTTTTAAAGTTTTTCTAGGAAACGTTCTAGATGTATGGTTATTAGCCTTTGTCAGTATGGACTTTTTGCAAAGTGTCTCTGTGGCGCAATCGGTTAGTGTGTCTGGCTACTAACCCAAAGGTTGGTGGTTCAATCCCACCCAGGGACGTAATTGACCTTGTGTTCAGATTTTGGTGATATTTAAGTAGACTAGACAAAATTTCAAACCCCCTCTTATGGTGTAGGGTACCTGGCCTTCTCTGATGTAATCAGAGTTAGATTTGATTCAGTGATTTTATAAAAAACAGCTAGGAAGCACAATTTAGCAATGGGTTGCAGAGAAAAAAAATATGCTGGCAGAAAAATCCAATTGAGTGATTAAACAGCTCTTCATTTTCTGGCTTTATTTTTATGCTAACAAATTTGTTCTCTGAAAAGTGTCCACAAAGCCACGTCTCTGATTAACACCTTTGTAAGGATGGTTTTTCACCTATTACTAAATTAAACTTGCTTCATTGGAAAGGCAGCAAGATGCATCCTCATTTCAATGTCTACTGAAATAATATAGGTTGACACCAGGAAACATTAACGCCACTGCATCCTTGCTGCTTTCTCATGTGGAAGTCTGTTTAATGTGAAAACAAGGTGATATCTAATTAGCACACAGGTAAGGAATTAAGAAACAATTCAGGGCAATGCCGTGTAGATGATGGCCTAACAGGAGGCTTTAAAATTTTCTTTCTAGTGTCCTTCGTTTGGGAGAAAAATGCAACGGTACAAGACAGCTTTTCCTTGCCAATATCTCTCTTTTGCAAAGAGCTGCGCATTGGAAAATTCAGGGTTATGCCGTGTAGATGATAGCCTAACAGGAGAATTTAAAAATTTCTTTCTAGTGTTCTTCGTTTGGGAGAAAAATGCAAAGGTACAAGACAGCTTTTCCTTGCCAATATCTCTCTTTTGCAAAGAGCTACGCATTGGAAAATTCAGGGCTATACCGTGTAGATGATGGCCTAACAGGAGGCTTTAAAGTTTTCTTTCTAGTGTCCTTCGTTTGGGAGAAAAATGCAAAGGTACTAGATAGCTTTTCCTTGCCAATATCTCTCTTTTGCAAAGAGCTACGCATTGGAAAATTCAGGGCTATACCGTGTAGATGAAGCACTAACAGGAGGCTTTAAAATTTTCATTCTAGTGTCCTTCGTTTGGGAGAAAAATGTAAAGGTACAAGACAGCTTTTCCTTGCCAATATCTCACTTTTGCAAAGAGCTGCGCATTGGAAAATTCAGGGCTATGCCGTGTAGATGATGGCCTAACAGGAGGCTTTAAAAAAAAAATTCTAGTGTCCTTCGTTTGGGAGAAAAATGCAAAGGTACAAGACAGCTTTTCCTTGCCAATATCTCTCTTTTGCAAAGAGCTACGCATTGGAAAATTCAGGGCTATGCCGTGTAGATGATGGCCTAACAGGAGGCTTTAAATTTTTCTTTCTAGTGTCCTTCGTTTGGGAGAAAAATGTAAAGGTCCAAGACAGCTTTTCCTTGCCAATATCTCACTTTTGCAAAGAGCTGCGCATTGGAAAATTCAGGGCTATGCCGTGTAGATGATGGCCTAACAGGAGGCTTTAACATTTTCTTTCTAGTGTCCTTCGTTTGGGAGAAAAATGCAAAGGTACAAGACAGTTTTTCCTTGCCAATATCTCTCTTTTGCAAAGAGCTACGCATTGGAAAATTCAGGGCTATGCCGTGTAGATGATGGCCTAACAGGAGGCTTTAACATTTTCTTTCTAGTGTCCTTCGTTTGGGAGAAAAATGCAAAGGTACAAGACAGCTTTTCCTTGCCAATATCTCTCTTTTGCAAAGAGCTGCGCATTGGAAAATTCAGGGCTATGCCGTGTAGATGATAGCCTAACAGGCGGCTTTACAATTTTCTTTCTAGTGTCCTTCGTTTGGGAGAAAAATGCAAAGGTACAAGACAGCTTTTCCTTGCCAATATCTCTCTTTTGCAAAGAGCTGCGCATTGGAAAATTCAGGGCTATGCCGTGTAGATGATGGCCTAACAGGAGGCTTTACAATTTTCTTTCTAGTGTCCTTCGTTTGGGAGAAAAATGCAAAGGTACAAGACAGCTTTTCCTTGCCAATATCTCTCTTTGGCAAAGAGCTACGCATTGGAAAATTCAGGGCTATGCCGTGTAGATGATGGCCTAACAGGAGGCTTTAAAATTTTCTTTCTAGTGTCCTTCGTTTGGGAGAAAAATGCAAAGGTACAAGACAGCTTTTCCTTGCCAATATCTCTCTTTTGCAAAGAGCTGCGCATTGGAAAATTCAGGGTTATGCCGTGTAGATGATAGCCTAACAGGAGGCTTTAAAATTTTCTTTCTAGTGTCCTTCGTTTGGGAGAAAAATGCAAAGGTACAAGACAGCTTTTCCTTGCCAATATCTCTCTTTTGCAAAGAGCTACGCA